>NC_089780.1:31960165-32167665 GCF_040412425.1 Macrobrachium rosenbergii | reverse complement strand
TTCCTGTCCGACATCTTGTCCAAAGTGCTGTAACGTTTGCATTTTCTATGTTGCTCATTGGTATATATATATGATATATATTATATATAATCCCATTTATATATTGTTTGTGATATATATTTATATGCCTGAGTCAGGTCATATCGACATCATATCATACATATATATATCCCTCCGTCATGTGTACATATATACATATATATATACATGAACCAGATAAGACTATTAGTACAAAGGTCATATGTATATATATATGAAACAATATATATAGTTGGTATAATATATATAGTCAATATCAATACCAAGTATATATATATATCAGGAACTATATCATATATATAACATCCAACAGAAAAATACATATGTAGAATACATATATATATACATGTATGAATAACGAAATATATATATATATATAAATATACATATATACAGTTATAGGTATATATATATATATACATATATATATATATATGTTTGTATAGATATATTTATTAGAGCTATATGATATAGACCCATATCCATATATATATATGGGCAATCGTTTTTATTGCATTTTAGGCGGATATATATATATGTAGAATCTATATGGTCAATTTTATATACAAAACCAGACATATATGTACATTATAATAGCACACAATGCCCTATAACTTACAAAACATATCGGCGACCTATTTTAGATTTGAAAAATATATACAGGATACAAACAAAGGTCACCTTAACAACAACGAGGTCATATATACCGGCGGCAGACCATGAGAAGGATATACATATTACCTGTCGTTTATATATATATACATATCATTTTCAGATATATTTATACATGATATATACCCATATACCATCATATATAAAAATTAAATAGATATATGCCCTTTATAGATATGGGCTGTAGAAGAAGTTGGTTACATATTATATCAACATATGATATACTGATGATATAGTTTATATACATAAATTACATATAAAAAGACATATATTAGGCTTTATAGGGGAAATATATATAAAAATATAGACCTTCCCATTGCATTACAAATTATATATATATGGTGTTTGAAAAAAGTTTCAATTAAAAACATATCTTTTCAATATTAAGATGGTAATATATCGTTATAGATACATATATATACAAAGAAGTTTATTTATATATACATAGTAATTCCAAAATGAACTTTATTGAATATAAATATATCTATATACTATTCCTATAGCATTATATTATAGATACTATATATACATATATATATATATCCATTATATATAAATGTACATCTGTCCAGTATGACAATATATATATGGGCCAGACTGGTGAGAAAATATATAATAAAAAATAATAATATATTATATATATATATAATATATATTATACCTAACTAGATATAGATAGAGGTTCCCATATATAGATGTATAGTAGATGATATATCCATGTATATAATGATGTATATTTATATATATATATATATATATATATTTAAATAAAATATATATATCTTATATAGGTATAGCCTAGGGTTTGTCTCATATAATTGTTGTTTACATATACTGGCAACATATATCTTTATAAAGCATACGCCGGTTGGTATCTATATATGTATATATAAATATAAGATATATGATATTTATACAAGGTTTCATATATATATAATGATCAACGGAATTATATATATATAACACATACAAGAGTTGAATGAAACAAATATATAGGTATAGGGAATAATATAGTACCTCCCAGAATATGACGTCATATGATACAGGGATATATATATATATATATATATATATATATATATAAGAATAGAGTCAAATACATAGCATATATATAGGGATTATTTGGAGAGATCAAGAATATATATTCCATTTATAGCCATATATATCAGATATAGAAATATATATCTATATAAATAAATAAATAAATAGGCAAAAGTTTGTTAGTGTGTTATTGACCAAAATAGAACATAAATATACATATATAAATATATACATGTATATACATAGTATATCATATATATATATATATATAATGCTACTATATGGAATGTTGTTTCTTTTAACGGCTTTTATTCCCATTTTTGTATGGGGTAAACCACGATGCCTTCTTTGAAGGACTTTTCATTTGGCTTTGGGGGGTCAGACCTGTGGTCTCGATCGCTGCCCTGCCATTACAGACGCTGGAGGGTAATAAACCATCAATGGAATAGTCATACCAGTCCCAAGGCCCTTTCTTCCCAGCAGCGATTTGTTAACCAGGTATGGCGAGAGTTCGAAACGTGTGAGATTTCAAAGTTATGTTTTTAGAAAGTGTTGTAGTGGCTTTGTTTTTAAAAGTGCATTTAGTGAAACAGGTCTCCATCATTTTCTCCCTAACCATAAGTCCGCTTGATTATTATATTAATTGTCTTACAAGAATCCAAAGTGTCTGCCTTCTGAAACTTCCTCGGCTACCCGGTCAATTGCCTCAGTGACAGACCCTCTTGAAGAAAGAAAACAGAGTGCTGGGCCCGACAATGCACACACACACAACACATACACACATATATATATACATATACCACATATATATATATATATATATATATATATATACTATATATATATACGCTATATATATATATATATATATATATATATATATAGAAATACATAGGAATATATATGTATATTTTCATTTGTTTATATATATATATATAAGCCATGATATTTATATATGAAGATATATATATACCCAATTTTTATATATATATGTTATATATATATATATATATATATATATATATATATATATATATATATATATATATATATATATATATATATATATATGTATATATGTATATGTATATATGTATATACATATATATATGTATGTATAACTGAATATATATATATATGGAACGTGATAAATATATAAATATAGATAAAATATATATAGTTAAGGATAGGGAAACATTATAGTGCTGATATATACTCTATTTACTTATAGCAGGAATAGGGAAACACTATATATTATACATATATATACATGATCTGTATATATATATAACATATACTATACATAAGATATATACATGTTATAAATATACATAAATTTACTATCTCATACATATACATATACCATACATAATATATAATATATATATATATATATATATATATATATATACATATAAATATGTATGTATATATGTATGTATGTATGTATAAAGATAGAATTTAAAGGGTTTATTTATATATATATACAAGGATTTATAGCCCTATTATATATATATATATATTATATATACATACACATACACACATGTATAACACTTATTTATATATATGATATATATATATATATATATATATTATATATATATATATATATATATATATATATATATATATGATATATATATATATGTTAATACGGATATGCTTATTTTCATCTTTTGTTTACTTCAACTATTGCATTTGACTGCATTCCATATATAATATATTTATATATTATTTCCTTATTATATATATTATATATATATATATATATATATATATATATATATATATATATATATATATATATATATATATATAACATTCACTTACTAATACAGGATATGCTTTATTTTCATCTTTTTCTTTACTTAAACTTGCTTATTTGACTGCAATCCAGTTCAGTGGATTTCTATCATTTTTCCTTACTTACCGATAGATATATACTGTATATATATATATATATATATATATATATATATATATATATATATAATATATATATATATATATATATATATAATCTGGTTTTTTTGAAAATTTCAGAGTATTAGACTTATCCTTCAGCTACTTATAACTATGCATTGGCAGTAGGTCTATTTCATGCATACATGTGAAACTGATTCTAATTAATTTCTAAGAGAAATGAATAGCTACTGTAAGATTAACCCAAGAATGCTTTTATGAAAGTAAGCCTTTTGTCTTAATGTAATCACGTCAGCTTTGACTCCACAGCTTCCCAACGTGTGCGGATGAAACAGGATGACATGCAAGAAATTGGATTAAAAGAAATAATAATATGTATTTCTTTTGATTTGATTTGTTCTTTTGACATGAGATAGCTAGGTCTGAGTAAATTATGTTAAGCAATAATGAAAAGGATAAGAACAAAGGAGAACTTGTCAATAAAACAGAGTAACGGGAATATTCAAATAAAGCAGATTAATACAGATATTGTCGATTTAAATATTCATTCACATTACGTAGGTATCCAAGAGAGTATTGCTGAAAATAGACCTACTGTAGGCTAATCAGGTGTCAAAATCAGAAGTCAAATTTAGGTCTACTAAACGTCATCATGCCACTTATTTTTCAGAGAGATGTTTTAAAGGACAAATTTAGTTGAACTTACTTTAAGTATTTTGCTATTAAAGAATATTGACTTGCTTAAAAATATACTATTTATCTTTTTCTTGTAGGTGGAGCAGTCTTGGCATGACACCTCAGTACTGACAATGACACGACTGGGTCAACGAAAAGGGATTTTGAATTAAAATCCAAATACTGAGGAAGGCTGTCACGATTGAAAAGTAAATAATCTGGCACCTGCTACTTGCATATGGCAATATTTCCATAATGTTAACGATGAATAAAGTAAACTACGCCAATTTTTCTTTTGTGGGAGCTGTAACTGTACATGGGGTTTTGATAAGGGGATTTTTAGGCCATTTTTTTATTAAAAAGTGGTCTTTATTTTTCAAATACGGGTACTTTTACTGATTATCTAATCTTTTAATTTGTATTTGAATTTAACCCCAGCTTTAATCGACTAACAGCAATACTCTGGTTTAAGGTGATCTAAAATTAATTTCCTATAGGACTTGTGCTGTAATGGAATTTTATGCTATTTTCGAGCTAATTGAAATAGATTTTTTTTTAATGTATTTATTGAGCAATAGTAATACTGAATCGGGAAATGTCGAAAAATTATATGCATGTATCTTTCCTATATGCCAAGAACCGTGTATTAAAATGACATAACGTTAAAGTTATAATTTAAAAGTGAATGTTAGCAAATGAAGGCAATTAACCACATATAGGCTTATAGCCTACAGCTTCATTTACAATACGACTGCATAAATTCATAAACAAACCTCATAACATAATTGCTTAAATGTATAGTGGCATAAAAGAAAGGGTAAATAAAAAAAAAATATATAATTTTGCGGTTTATACAATTATTGGAACTAGACCTATACGAGGCTACCAATCGGCTCCGCCATATTCAACCACTTAACCAAGGAGTTTTAGTAAATAGCCTAACCAATCTGTGAACTGCAACTATTCCCAAGTATTCTAAATTCTAGCGATGATTTCTGAGTTTGACTACATATGGAATAAGCCCTCTAGTTCAGCTCTGTGATAAAATCCTATACTGGTACTCAATATTGACATTTGATAAACAAAACAAAAAAATAAAATACAAAAAATAAATAAAACAAAACGGATGGAAGAAAATGCCTCGTTTTAGACCAGTTTCTTTTTTTTTTACTTTATTTGTTAGGAGATATCTAACACTTTTCTGAAGAAAAGTTTACCCAACTTTGTTGAATTGGATCAAACCTTCCATTCCTAACCAACCATCTACGGACACGTGTGGCCTTCAACAACTGGACTGGAACTGGAGAGCTGGGGAAAATCATTAATAGACCTATATATGGGTAATGCTTACCTGATCTTCCTCCTCCGATCGCTCATTGCGAATGTCTTAAATGTTCCCCCACTGATAAGAATATAATTATAAATAAAAGAATATAAATATAAAAAAGACACCTTTACTTTCTGTTAGATTAGGAAGAAATTAAATAGGTAAATATATAAAGCTATGTAAGTATTTATCTTCAAATGGGATGAAAAATATCAGAAATTTGTTGACGTCAATGAAATCAGCTGATGAGGTGACAAGTGTAAGATTCCATATCCCACCAAAACAATGGCTGTTCCATTAACCAGCACGCTTCCCTTTTTTTTTTTACATTTGCATTTGCACTTTTTTTTTTTTCTTCTTTTTTTTCATACAATGACAAGTGTTTCAGTGACAGCAACTATGCAGAAAGAATAGAAATTTATATATTACATCAAGATTTTGTACTAATATGCTATACTTTGTATGCTTGTTATTGATTAAATTCGAAATAGATACAATACTGATGAACCCTGCAATCCATGCAGTTACAGTGGTGGGCGGGGCTTCTCCGCCAGGTTAGTGCGAGGAGGCTATAGTACATTCTCAAGTACAGGGAGCAGTGTATACCTACAGTAAATATTTCAGTATGCATTGAAAAAAATTAATAATTTGGAGTTATGTTCCACAGAAAAATCCACGAATAGGTGAATCAGTAGTTATGGATATGCTACAAAATCAAGTAATGATTCGATACACTCCAATAGTCTATTTGTAACAGAAAATTTATCAAGAATTCCCATTTTCAAATCTGATAAAAGGTGGTTGTTGGGAGTTTTACAAAAGTTACTACTAGGTGAATGCCCAACAAAAGAGATGTCTAAAAGACTTTTTTTAAGATCAACAATCATTAATAAAAAATGGTACCTTTCACATTAGTTTTGCCACAAATTCCTGAGGAATTGCTTGAAAGCAATACAGTGCAATTGTCTTAGAATAAATTTTATTGGGCAATAACCGTAATAAGATAAAAAAAAAAAGGCCCTTCTAATAGTCCAAAACATATCAGTCAAGGTTTATAAGGAAAGCTCAAGTTCAAATATGAAAGTATTCTGACTAAAAAAATTTGATAGATGTTTTCTATATGTACAGAAAATTTCTTAGATGAAAGAACAATGCTAATTTCTGCTACTTACAACTATAGAAAGAGCATGAACCTGTGAGCTCAATTCTTCACTAAGCACTTCATTCACCAGTCTATGTCGCTGAAAGTAAACAAGATTTGAAAGACCATGAAATTCTGGCTTATATCTTTGAACATAATTTTAAACAACTTCATGTTTCACAGAATACAAACAATGTCTTGATAAGAGCTTATTACAAGTGCAGTATTCAAAAAAGAAGAATGACCAAAAATTAAGAGTGTAGAACTTATTACTCCAAGTACTGTACATAAGGATCCAGCGAGCAGGGTATACTGTACCACTGTTTGTCAACCTAAACTATATCTTTTTCTGTGCTCTCTGTCAGGCCTATTTCTGTGTCCAATTTAACTGAGAGGAAGGGCTTTAATATAAACTAATATTTTACATGAAGTGAAAACCTATATTTTTGAACTTCTACAGAAATAAAAAAGTTGCTGCTTCACTGAGACTCAAAACTTGAAAAGAGCACTGTAACTGGGATGACAATGTATGTCACCTGATCATGTAAATAACCTACCAAAGGATGTAAGACTGCTAGGTTGAGAATGAACTATGCTGACACTTGTACTGGTATAAGCCTCAAGTCAGTGAGTGAGTCAAGGCTGAAAAGTTCTATCCACTTGAGAATGGCATATGGGATTAGAATGCCAAACTTGAGAATGGCATATGGGATTAGAATGCCAATCTGAGTACCAACCTGAAAGGCTGATGAATATTCTGGTGGACTCTTGACATATGAATTAAAGAGATTGTGAGGTTGATGAGATAAATGCCAGTCAACTGAGGCAGGCAGCAGGTTACTAGATTAAGTTTATGGAGAATATTACTACCCCTCAAGCTGTTACTACAAAATCAAACAAAACATGTTGAGGTAGAAGAAAGCAAAGGTGTATTAACACATCCAATCATATTGCACTAGTCCTCCTCTGGGAGAGGAATCTTACCTCTTTTCAACTTGTTCTTGGAAGAACCATATTGTGTGAAACACCCCTTGGTAGAGAAGTCTTGCAAGTACCTTTCCAAAATCTTAACTAGCCAAGATATTTGAGGGAAAATCTGGCACCTGAAACTTTGCAATCAATTTCTCAGAAGAAGGAGGCCATTTTCTGTCAAAAGTGAACTTCACTAACCCACATAATTTTCAAAAAGTTTGGCCACCACAAATACCATCAAAGAAATTTTAACAGATAATTTTCACAATAATTCCTCTATAGGCAGTTCATGGTAGCCTTTATACTGCTACAGAGAACCATACAGATCCCACTTGGGAAAGTTCAGTACTAGTTAGAATTAAATTTGCTAACATTCTTAAAAGGAGAATTTATCTTTGATGAATCTCAAGAGTCTGGTCGCTGCTGAAAAACTTACAGCTTTTTCCTAATAGCACTAGCCATCAGGAAACCCATCTGGTCTAGTACAATTGGAAATCAAAGATGGTCATCTGGCAACACTAGGCAAATGTTTCTCTTTTGAAAGGAAGATTGTATGTTTAGGTCTGGGGATCTAGTGGAATGTGTCAAGCTAGAGTTCACAGATGAAACTGGGCCATAATTGGACCCCAAGAAAGAGTATAGTCTACAGTGTACCTGGCATGAAACACTATAAACAGTACTGTGGGTTAGCAAAAACACTTGTTTGGAACACACCTAATATTTTAAATTTCATATGTTCCATTTACTTCCTACCTAACAGTCCAACTTTAAAATTTTTCACTTTTGCTCAAATGAAAATTTCAAGATAATTTTCATGTCCCAAAACAATAAACTTTTTATTTTATTTATAATACACTGCATGGAACGTATGGCATTAGATGAGAAAAGAGTCACCCTTTCTGATAAGTATCAAAGAGTAAGAGTGGGAAAGGAATCACCAGCACAGCAGTAATTTTTTCTATAAAACAGGTTTTGACGTAGGAAAAACCTATTTTTGGTAGTCGCTGTTGAGTCCTCAAAGGTGTTACCCCCCATGGTGTGCCAGTGCTCCCATGGTGACTAGACTAGTATCAAAGAAATATTTTTCTAGCCTGGTCTTGTAGCCGGGTATTGTGTCGTAATGAAAACACTATGACACGTGATAGAGTATAATGGACTCAAAGATAAGAGGGCATTTTCCCTTATCTTCAGCGAAGCTGAACCCAGTTTTTCCTATGTCAAAACTGCAAGAAGTGACTATTGCGCATGCGCGTCTGCCATCTTGTTTACGACCGGGCAGGCAAACAGACCAGTTCCATTACTCTCTGCTGGTCAATGTAGGATTATCCCTTTCCCAAATCCCATGCCTTTTGTCAGGGAAGTGGGAGGGTTTTGAGGACTCAACAGCGACTACCAAAAATAGGTTCTTCCTACGTCAAAACCTGTTTTTTGATAGCGTAGTCGCTGTCTCGTCCTCAAAGGAGCTTTACCAAAGAAATTGACAGGTGACAAAAGGCTTAAGCTCTTAAAATTTAAATTCCAAACAACCCAAAGACAAAACATTTATGGTCCAAGGTCAAGCCACAAGTTTCAAGCCCCATTCCTTATTCTAAAAAACCTTTTGGGGTTTTGGAAACAAGAAATGAGAAACTAAACAAGAACTTGCATTTTTAGGGTGAAGTTCTGTAGTGACTTACCTAAGTATGCTGGGTGTGGTTGTAGTCTTTTCATATCTTTCCCAGCAATAGTCAGCATGCTCACCCGTTAGGAAGACCCCGGGTTTTCTGCTGTAGAGCCTATGGGGTCGGGACTAACCATTCCACCTACTGACATGCAGTGCAGACAAATTTGTTCGAGCTCATGGCAGTAATGTTTTAAGAACACTGTCTCTGATGCCCACCCTGTACTTTCAGAGACTTCTTCAAAGGAGACATTTCTGAAGAAAGCCAATGATGTACTTACTTACTTTCCTTATGTCATGTGACCTGGGAAAGGAGTGTGGGTTTGCTTTTTTGATTAGGGACACTAAAATTATTCTTAACCCTTGTAGAGAGAGTGGTTTATTTGTGCTAGGGCGTAGGAAAATCGGACCTTCTGGGATGTTTGCCGTGAGCTCTAGGTAACTCTTAAGTGCTTGAACTGGGCATAATGTTTTGTCTGCTAAATTAAGTTTCCTTATAAGAATAGGAGATTTCTTTTTTAAAGGATCCTCATTCTTGGCCAGGAATGATGGGCCTGGGGACAATAATAAATGATTATCAACAGTTTGTGTGATATATCGTCCCCGTCGAAGAGAGCCCAGTTCACTAATACGGGCCCCTGAAGCTAATGCAATTAGGAAGATCGCCTTTTATAGTTTGTGAGTTGCGGTTGTATTGGGTCCACTGAAATGAGGAGTAGATAGAAGTACAAGTACCTTGTTAAGGGACCAGGTAATTGGGAGTCTTTTGGGAGCAAGTCTTTGTAGAGCAAAAGACCGCAGAAGGGAAGTAACAACTTCTATGCTGGAGTCAATCCCGAATCCATAAAGCAAGGGTTCTGATAATGCTGTCTTGTATGACATGATTGTTTTAACCGCAAGGCGTTTGTCTTCAAAAAGATATATCAGAAAAATTTAAAAGTGTTTCTATAGAAATTTCAACTGGGCTCTCAGTATGGATATAATCTAACCATATCCTCCATACGGACTGGTATTGTCGGACAGATGACATCCGTAACTTTTGCACTAGGTACCTAGCAATGTTGGGTGAGTAGTTTTTACGGTAGATAATGTTTAAAAATCCACACGTGAAGGTCTCAGCACAGAAAGGAGGATGCGTAAATAATTTTCCCTCCTACTTTCTGGGATAGTACAGTGGACGACAGTGGAATTGATCTTTTCGCCCGCTGTTGAAGTGATAGGAACCAATGTCTGTTTGGCCAATTGGGGCTATTAAGGAAGCTGTTCATTTGAAGGTTAGGAGTTTGCTCAAAACCTTCGAAATCTGGGACAATGGCGGAAAAAGATATATCATCTTCCAATTGTTCCAGTCTTGTAGGAAATCATCTCTTGCTATTGCTTGATTGTCCAAGTTCGAGATACATATATCGGAAGTTTGTGGTTCTCGTATGTGGCTTAACAGGTCCACTTCCGGTTGTGGAAGCATGTTGGCTATTGTTTGAAAGAGTGGTTGTCCAACATCCACTCCGTTGAGGCTGTCGTTTTCCTTCGATAGAGAGTCTGCTATTACATTGAGAGACCCTGTGAGGTGAATTGCAGACAGGTGCCACTTCTTTACTCGTGCCATCCGAAGAATGGCAAGCATTACCATGTTGAGAGGAGGTGAACGTGATCCCGATCTCTTGATGCAGGACACTGCAGTCGTGTTGTCTAGAACCAACAGAATGTGTGTCTCTTCTGGAGGTTTGAGTTTTTTGAGAGACAAAAAGACAGCCATCAGTTCCAGGAAATTGATATGACACTTCCTCAGAGAAACTGACCACCTCCCTGCCACCTGACGATCCTCCCAATGTCCTCTCCAACCTGTCAATGAGGCATCTGTGTGTATTGTCACTCTTACAGATGGAGGAGTCAGGGTGACCTGTTTCGCCAGAGATTCCTTCCGGGTCCAAGGCCGAAGTATTTCCCCGACTTTTTTATTCTTTTGGTGAGATCTGTCTTGCAGCTTTTGTCTTGCGTGCGACAGCCAAAATTTGTTCATGTTTTTCAATTGCAATCTGAGTATTGGATCTATTATGGATGCAAATTGCAGTAGACCCATCATGTGTTCTAATTGCCATCTTGAAACTCTGGGCTGGTCTGAGAACCTTTTGAGGTCTTTCCTTATCCTGCTCTGAGTTTTGATGGGGAGAGACAACAGGCCCTGAAGAGTATCCCAACACAGTCCCAACCACTGAAAACGTCTGCTGGGTGCGAGACGGGATTTTTCCCAATTTATTAGGAAACCTTTTGACTGGAGTCTGTTGATCACTGCTCTTAAGTTTTTTAGGCATTCTTTTCTTGTGGTCCCCAAGATCAACCAGTCATCCAGGTAAGATATTAGTTGTATTCTTTCCTTCCTGAGTTCCTGGACGACACCGTTGCTAATTTTGTAAAAATTCTTGGGGCAATGTTTAGTCCAAAGGGCATGACTTTGAACCTGTAACGTCTCTTTTCCCTATCCGGAACCCTAGGAAGGGGCGAAAGGGAGCGGCAATAGGGATGTGCCAGTATGCATCTTTCAGATTTATAGAAATTGTCCAACTCCTTTTTGGAATGACTGAACGTACTTGGGCAACGGTAGTCATCCGAAACTTTTGGCAAAGAATGTACTTGTTCAATGTTGATAGGTCGAGGATCACTCTTTTTTCGGAGGAATCCTTTTTGGGAACACTGAGGAGACGTGCCTGGTGGCGAATTTACGCATGTTTCTCTATGGCACCTTTTAATAGGGTCTTTTGCACATAATCTTCTAGAGAGGGGTCTGATGCTTGAAAGAACCCCTTTAAAGGCGGGGGAGGGTGGGACCATTTCCACCCCAGTCTGTTGAGAACAATGCTGTGTCCCCAAGGAGAAGACTTCCATTCCTTGTGGTGTCTTTGGAGTCGACCTCCGACCAAACAATTCCTATTGATATCCCCCTCTTCCTCTACCTTTTCCTTTGATGGGCATTCCAGGCGTTGCTTTTCCTTTTCCTTTGTATGATGGTTTTTGGACCTTATGAAAAGGATGTCCTTATGTGGCTGTTGCTGTACTTTTGAAGGAGGTTGTCCTTTCTGGCTACTTACCTGTTTGTGAGAAAAAAGATTTGGAGGTGATTGCAGGCTTATATGATTTTGATCAAACGAAGCCTTTTTTGAGTTGGGTAAAGGGAAATTTTGGGTTTTTTGTTTCCCAATTTCTCCTTTTCCCAGAAGAGCATATACTGTACAATTTTGTTGTCGTTGACTTGTGTTACCACAGAATCCTTAAACAGGTCCCTACAGAAGGGATTAGACTGTAATAAGGCAGTTACATTAGGAAGTGGCTTGTTGGAGCCTTCCAATGTTTCCATTCGCGCTTTTAAGCACCAGTCTAAAAAGTCGTAGAGTGCTTCCCATAGGGTTCTCATAAGACTTTTAGCCACAGCAGCAAAATATGTCCTGGTGTCCTCTGGAAGCCTTTTGGTGGCGGCCTCTAGCAAGGTGGAAGAGGTCAAGATAATGAGAAGATTCCTAGCACGGAATTCTGATGAAGCTGTCTCATCTGAGATTCTTCTCATAGGAGTCCCAAATTGTTGAGTAGCAACATCCAAGGGGAGCTTTTTCCTTTCAAAAGGGAGCTGAAGTGTTGCCCACTCCTTGGTGGAATTTTTCGAAACCGGGAGGACTGTGACAAATGGTTTTAGTTCTGCCAATGGCTCCCGTTTTCTAGTTACTACATAATTCTGGAAGTTTGTCTTCACATGATTAATTATTTTAAAGGTGAAGGGACAGAAGGCTGGAGGTACTTGGTGAGCTAGTTGAGTTTTATTCATGATGGGAGTATAGATCCACCTACCGTTGATCTGGTAAAGGGCATCATCAACAGCTTTTAATGCTGTGTTCCCACATAAGAGAACTGTTTCCTTTTGAGCTTTCTCCATGTCCGGTAACGGTGGAATCAGGCGCCATTCTGTATTAGGAAATGCTGCCCTGTCTCTAAACTCCACATGTGCAACTTCAATCATGGTTTTTCTCTGTTAATGAGATACTTACCATCAGGAGAGAAAATTCACATTGAAGCGTCTCACCAAGGGTTGTTAGCATCATCATTAGGGGAGAATGTTGGAGCCCCTGTTGTTTCCACTCTCCCTTTTCGATTGCAGGATGAAGTACTTTTACACTTTGGAGTGTACATCACTGACTTTATTTCTTTAATTTCCTGTTCGGAATCATACAAAATGTCCATTATGTACTGCCGTTCTGTGGCAAGGGCATCTTTGATATTGCTCATAATTTCCTTATGGAACTGATCAAATACTGCAAACTGTGTATCCCTTTTGGGGGAGCTTCATTTTCTGACTGAGCATCTGCAGTCGAAATATGACTGCCTGTAGCCCAGGGAGTAGAAGTCCTGGGTGAGCTACTATACCCTCTGAATATGTAGTAATTTTAGTTGGGGTTAACTGGATCCTTGTATCCCTTTGGGGAAGGATCCTCATCAGCTCTGAAAGTTGCATGGGGATTGAATTCCTTCTGGAAAGTTTCTATCCCAGTAAGCTGAAGGTAGTGTCCCTGGTCCTTCTGGGTTCAGCAAGGACATTTCGGTAGCAATAACAATTTCATCTAAATGATGATCACCTCCAAGAGGAACTTCCTCCATTGTCTCCGCAGGGTTTATCTGGGAGGTCCTGGGGACTGATGTTATTGGGTTCTGGCCCGAACATGGATCCTCTGAGAATGGGTTAAGTATATGCTGCCGGAGTTCTGCCGGAAAGATATAATCTCCCCCTTTCTCTCCCTTGCTGAACCCTAGGACCCATCAAGACAGCCTGAAACGAGCTGTTTCGTCCTTGAAACTTGCTGCCAAGAGCACACTGCAAACTTCGCACATATCTGGCGACCAGGCAAATCTGTCATGATTTTTGCAAGGAATATGCTCGTGGCAGTTGGAATGGGCAGTACCCACTGGCAAAAAGCGAACCAAGCAATTTGCTACGGAACACTTGAGCTGAGGGTCCTGCATAGTGGTGGCCCTGTAGTGAAAGAACCAAGTTGTTATTAGAAACTAATTTAGAATAAATCGTTTTTTGAAAGAACAGACACTTTGTACGAAACCTTGTGCCATTAATATATTACATCTTACAGGTTAATTTCGCTATCATGCGTAAATGTAATATGTTACAAAATATGCAAGTTAACTTAAACTGTTGTAGGTTTTAGGTTGACTGACAGCATATAGGGCTGCATTACTTAAGCTGTTGGTCCTTTTGCATTGGCTTATGTGAAATTTTAATTCCTGTCATGCCATAAGGACTATTCTATAAACTCATTGGTTTAACAGCTAAACCAAGCTACTGTTTTAAATGGCTTAGTTTAATACTTTTAGTATAATCTACTTTAATCTAAGCATAGATCTCTTAGAAGATTCTCGCTTAACCTATTCTAGGTCGTTTCTTATTCTAGGTTTAATTAAGAACCTAAGGATATAAGCTATACCCAGATTTATGGGTGATGAAACATGTGTGTCATCAGGTAAAACCCGCTGGAATTGAATCCGGTAGTACAGAATAATAAACATAGGTTATGCTACAGAATGGCCAACTACTAAATATGTAAACATAAGTACTCTAAGATAGTCTGAGCGCTATGGTACTCCTACCGTGATTTGCCACGGAAATCTATTGTGTCACATATTATGGAAAATGGCGTAAGGTGGCGGAAAGGGGAGTGTTCGTGATATGCCCCAACTCTCAATCGCCCAGGGCGGAACCACATAGTGGAAAGCGCCAACTAACCGAAAACCATACCCACCGGAGTGGTAACATGGACGATAACAACGAAAGATCCGACTAACCTGGTGGAGACTGAACATAGCGGAACTCATGATTGCATCCCTGGGACAGTGTTCGACGCTCCAGCTATAACTGTGGAAAGCGAGCAAATAAACACCGCCCGATAAGGGAAAGGTAGCAGAGTGGTGGAAACCCGCGAACGGCGACCAGACGGGTGGGTAGCACCCTCTGGAAGCCAAATGAAAACTCCCCACGGGTGCAACGCAAGCGATCGGTTTCCTCTGCTAGGAAGATGCCAGGTCGCCGCCAAAAGCTAACTGATCAGGTAAAGAAGGACTAGGCTACATACACGAAATAACCTGTGCAACTTCGATCCCAGCCTACCCTCCAAAACCAAAACTTTTTGGCTTGGTCAGAAGGCCAGAATGAATGCTACAGGTGAGGGGAAGAGGAATCTCGCATAACCTAGCCACACCCTCCAAAACCGACAGCCTGGTCAGGTGGAAGACTATGAATTGAGGAGACCCTTCACTATTCTAACCTCACCCTCCAAAACCTCACGGCCTGGTCAGGTGGGCTAAGGGGGAAGAGTAACTCCCTCACTAGCCTAACCTCACCATCCAAAACCTAACGGCCTGGTCAGGTGGGCCAAGAGAGATTGAGGACTCCCTCACAAACCTAACAACTCCCTCCAAAACCTCAAAACGGCCTGGTCAGTGAAACAGGTAGCATGAGCATCGTGAAAAGCGCCTATCCTGTCCAGCCTAACTCTCTGAAACTGATTACGGTACAGTCGAGTAGGCTAGGCTAGGATATACCTAATCGAATAAAACTACCTGACGTCAAGAGTACTAACATAAAAAAGTGGACCATTCGATGTGAGAAGTTTAAAATTATATATACTTAAAAATATATACTTATGAATACATAAATGACTCAGCGGCAGAGAGGGCCAAACAACAACCGTTATGCGGGAAGCGGGGATACCCAAGATGGCCGCCTCTGACGCCGAATCACATATAAAACTAATCCAAGAATAGACATGTCATCCATCCTTGTATACATCAGTTATGATCATGAGCATAACAATACCACCATCTAGAAGGTACCAACTCGCTGGTGGAGGAAGGAAACCAGGGGAAAAGGGAGAAATTTATGATCAGAAAAAAGGGAGGGGAATACCTCCATCCCTAGCCTAGATCAGTCAGATACAGGCTCCCTAGCCTCCTAACAGCGAAATGGTAATTTCTACAAATAAGGCTCCAATGGAATGGAGCAGGGATAAAAAACTAGCAGAAACTTCCTGCTAATAACATGTGAAGACTGAGGGTCAAGCATGGCAGAGGCAGACACAGCCCACGCCCGGCTGCGTAGCACTATTTAACCTGGTAAACAATATGGTTGAACAGTCAAATAATATGCCTCTGTAATAAAAAACCAAAAGGAAATGGTACTCAACTTAGATGGTGGGAATTCTGGGTGGGAAGACATGTCGTAAACAGCAAAAAACCAAAAACACAACACCAAGAAAAAACACGGCGTGATCTGAAAGGCATGCTAAATTGGAATGTTTATAAGATGGCGGCCGGGGTGGTAGTTGGCTGGGTGCGGAGGATGAGGTTTAGAACGGCCCCTCACTTTTCGGGGTTTTGAGATTGGAGAGATCTATAAGGAAGGAGACCTGTGGTAGTGGCAGCCACTCACCCCTTGTGTATACCGACACCATCTAATGGCGCTCGATCCAGGGGTCGTAACCCTGGCATTATGGTTAGCTTTTTCTCTGGTATACTTAGCAATACTTATACCTAGAAATCAGTGCTAATGGACTATTTCACTGGGTGACACAGGTCGAGCCCAGAAATGTTCCACAGAGAAACCCTGCGAATGCGTGAGTCCGCGAACCATGAGAACGCGAATACAAGGGGTTTACTGTATTACCTTGCAAATCTTTGGGATTGGACATTGCCTGAGCCTGAGCTTCAGTGTCCACCATGACAAGACGTGAGCGATCAGGTCTTGTTAGGAATTTGGCCATGCCTACCTGTCTTTGAGGGCACTTCTGAAAGTGGAGTGTGTTGTTTGCATAAGGAGCAGTTGGAGGGATAATGAAGTACTTGTCCCACTTCTGGGGACCGAAGGGTGAGTGCCGGAGGATGTTTTGAGGTGGTTAGAAGAGGATGGAGTTGGAGCCTTAAGGCAGTTTCTTGGAGGAAGAGATGCTGTAGTGTTCCGTTGTTTTATGGTAGCACGCTGTGGTTCATATGGTTGTAAAGTGACCATCAGAGATGAACTGGTGAAGAGGGAGCGTGGGGCATCATTTGCAGAGCTGACATGTAACATGGTATACAAGGATAGGGATGAGGAGATTTCTGGTGAAGTAGTCTGGCTTGTGGCCTCTGAACTAACTAGGTCAGAGAAGCTCAAAAAATCTAGGGATTGATTGTGAGCAGGGTCAGTTCCCAACCCCTTAGAATTTGGTTGAGATTTAGAAAAGTCCAAATCCGTGCCAGAAGTTGTAGAGGAATTAGATGTGTTTGTCATATAAAGAAATTTATAAATTTCATCCAAAACGAGGTCCTTCTCACTAAGGAGGCCCAACTAGGGGAGGAGCAACGCTGTTACCCACAGTGGATATACACCATGGTTCTAGGAACATTCGCCGTAAACATTTTTGCTGTCGGAAAACTCGCCTCAGGAATTTTCGCCGTATAGGATTTTTACCGCAAGACAATTTCGTCACTTTTTTTTTCGATACCCTTATCTTGAACTGTCCCTTTTGGAGTAATGTCCAATTTAATATGCAAAGCACCTTGTTATCAAGTATATATGGCTAACACTATTGTTCCTTCGATTTTAACATTTTAATAAGCGAAGTACCTTGTTATCAAGTATATCTGATTTTTACATTTTGATTAACGAAGTGCCATGTTTCTTTTTTTTTTTTTGTTCCTTGTAAATGTTATCATAATTTGTTATAATTGTGAATTATTTGATTGTGTTCCAAACATTGATTTATTTTGGTAAGGATAGAAAAAAAAAGCTTTGTATATACAGGACTTTATTTTTATAACTATCAGCCTACTTAACATGTCTTTTTTTACAGGGTCAAACATCAGAAAAGAAATGAAAAAATAAACATTTATTTAAAAAATAAAAGACTAAAAATATATCAAATTAACAGAGAAATAATTTAAAATATGTGCAAATTCCAAGCAATGCTTCGTAAATAATGTGTTGGACTGTAATGAAGCGTTTTCCACTGAAGTCTTCCATTGATATCAATGTATATTTTCTTCACATTTGTACTGCATCTCCTTGATATAAATCACACTTTTTCTTCTTTGCTAATGTCTTTTCCTTTTTCAAATATGCAGTTTCCACAAATCTGGGTGTATGTTAGTCATGGAGCTCTGTACTGCATTGTGGGAGCCTTCTACTCGGTTGTTGGTTCTGTTCATACCATTCTGGGTTCATTCGAAGACATTCCACAGGTCAATAGGAAAGTTGGCTGCATTCTTCGTCTTTGTTCACCTCAACCCCGTTCTCCTCCGATATAGTGAGTTTCAAAATATGATACAAATTCTTGGGGCAAATCATCATCGTCAGTCAGTTCGAGAAAACCATCAATAACATCACACACTGGCAGAAATGCTAATGCAATGAAGCATTTGATTTTGTTGTTAAATTCTGTATCCGTAAGATAGATATTCTTAGCCATATGAAATAAACAACCTGTTATATTTGTTGTTGGAAATATATCACAAAGCATTGATAATTGTTTTCTCGAAATCAACCATTAAGGTTTCGGGCTCTAATGATGGGTGTAAGTCCTTCAAGGCGCTAAAAAGTCTGCTGTAGGTTACTTGTGATTTACTAGGTAGCAAAACAAAAAGACGTGGTACGCTAATATGTCTTATGATAATAAGTAATGTGAATAACTGATATATATCGGGGCTACATTTAAAAGTGCCATCACAAGCGCAATCTTTATTATTAGCAAGGTCCTCTAACCCAGCTTGAGTGCCAAACACTAAAATTCTATCCAGATCATCTATCTTCACCACTCTACATCGTACAACAAAAAGTTCTCTCACCATTTTCAAGAAATCTACACTATATTCTTCAGGTATTGTATATCCACTTCTTCCGGTTGGGATCGGGGGAGCTTGGCTTTTCTTCTGCCCCAACTTCTAATACTGCGAGACAAATGCGATATCGAAGTCGGTAGCAAAGACAATGCATTATCATCTAAACTAGATGAAATTTCTGCAATTAATGACCATGCAGAAGTTTGTGAATTAGTGGCTAATGATTTCAATTTTGTTTTTACTTCATACATTTTTGGTTTTGATGGATGAGATGGATGGCAATGCTAGCCAAATGTTTTACATATAGATAAATTACCATTTTCCAGCACAGTATGCACCCTAGCTTTACATTCTTTATTTTCACATTTCCAATATGTTTTTCACCATATTTTCTATCTATTCTGTAAACAAAGTTATGACCGTCAACTAATTTCGCACCGCCTCCGGTACTTTCCACTTGATAGACCATTGTTATGGGTTGGCTGCACAAAAAAAATATTGTCGAATGAATAAAGAAAATTTAAAGAGTTTAACTCTACTCCTTCTTTGAGTGTTCAAATTACGTACTCAATTTGGGTATTTTAATTATATAGCAAGGTACTTCATCAATCAAAATGTAACGGTAGTAGGTTCCAGATTTACTTGATAACAAGGTACTTCGCTTATTAAAATGTTTAAATCGAAGTAAAAATTAGTGTGAGCCATATATACTTGATAACAAATGCGGCGAAATTGTTTTACGGCAAAGCTTCCTACGGCGATAATTCCTGAGGCGAGTTTTCCTACGGCAAAAATGTTTACTGGCGAATGTTCCGGATACGATACACCATACCCTCAGCGCCTTAGGGGTCATCAGTCTGTCGAGATCAGACCCAGCACTGAGGGCATGGTTTGACATGAACATTTCCCCTTGCTCAACCACGTTGGGTACCCTAGTTCTACACTTGGAGCGGGATGCGGTCCAACTCCACCCTCCTTCAAAGTTACAAGAGCAGAAGTGTCCATAATTAATGCCATGCAAAGGTCATCAACAAAAGACGAAGAGGGGAAGGAGAAAGTTAATAGGAAGAGGAGTAAAGGAATTAAAGGTCCCAATGTTTGGTTGAATCCAGAGCGGAGAGACATAAATGAGCATGCTTTCTCTCTACAATGGATCCCTAAGCCCCCACCTCATCAAGGGGTTGGGATCAGGGGGTCATCATAACAAATGGAAGATAAATAAACAACTGCTGTGAGCATATATCTCTGTACATTGGATGTACAAATTTTAAGCATCTTCTAAAGTTATAAACTCATATTTGAAATTCAATTATCAGCTTAGGCTTATCTAATAATTTCCTACATGTATAGTATTGTAACTAAAGTTATAGCACCAAGCATCTCAATAAAATATCTCATCTACATCTTTATGAACAGTTTTTTCATCAAAATTAACAAAATGCTACTCTTCAGTTTTCAAGATTTAAATCATGGAAAATTAAAAGGACTGCACTATACTGTACCTTAATTAGTGGGACATTAGAGAATGCTTCTGAGACCACAACAACTTTAAAATGGGTTTCACTCTGAGGTGGAACATTATGCATGTATGATTCATTAATGATTTCTAGGTAAGATGGCTTGAGAGCAGATTCTATTTTGTTTTTGATGGATAATTCGACTGGTCCCACTGTAGAAAAGAAAAAAACAATAAATCTAGCAACATAATCTTCATAAGGGCAAATAAAAAACATGTATTTGCCTCATAACTAACTAGACAAGACTCTGGCTGTTGGATGAATAAAGAACTTACTGGGCTATGAAATTTATTCAGATAATAATAGTAACATTAAAACCATATGCAATTTTATCAATTTGAGAGAAATGTTATTAATTTTAAGCTGCATATTATAAAATAGCATAATCTTCCCAACTTTACATCAAGGTAACCGACTCCACCTAAGACTTCATTAGTAACAAGGATGAATACCTTAGAATCCACTTAAATGAGTTCTGTTTCAACAATCTTTGGTAACTCATAACAAAAACAGATCTTATTGACAGGCTTCCTTCCCCCTTGTGCTAGAAGACAACTATTGACCTCTAGTTTCCTTTTACTTTGGCCCTACCGTGGCTGCCCAGGCCATTGTGTAGCTCCTTTCAGACAAGTTTGCATTCCAACTATGGTTCATGGATAAGATTAGGTTGGCAAAGAGACACATTAGATGCCACGTCTGGCATATGCAGGTGAACTACATAATAGAAGACCTGTAAAAGGGCTTAAATCTCATGATGTGTACTCTCTGTCTGCTCTGTAAGTGATGAGGAGTGCATTTATACATTCCAAGATGATAATATTGCTGTCTACCAACACTAACTTCCACTTCTCTGAATGGAAACAAAAGACTTTCCTGAACCTTTCCTAGAGTTTAGTATGACATGGTGAACTGTCTAAGACATAGGTCCCTATCAGCCTCTTCATTGGATACCAGGCTGTATAAGAGGTTACAAGAGTCAGCCCTACCCTTCTCATATGCTTGCCCAAGAAACCAATTCCATATGGTGACTGACTGTCTTTCCAGAACTTTACAACAAACACGGACTATATGGGACACCCTGTGGTGGCACTTAGAAGTTTGGATTTATATAATGAAATTTTTTTTTTTTTTTTTCATTTTCTTTGTACGACTGAATTTTTGGTTTTCCCATTGTAGTTGCTGTGTCTGTATGTGTTGTTTAAGAATGTGCTGTTTGTTTGAGTATTAATTGTTGTTTTTTCTTTTTTTACTTGCAGTTTGCTGAGTCTGTCAGGATAGAGTGGCTTGCTCCCCTTCAACCCAGTGAGTAGGTGGCTTGAGAAGTTAGGATACCTCTTTAACAGAGGCTGTTTGGGAGTGGTTGTCTGATGACGGTGCTCCTCCCAGGTGTTGGCATATGTTATGATGTCATCTTCCTGCCAGGACCTTGTTCATCAGCCTCTGGAAGCAGCTAAGGGCATTTCTGAGGCTGAAGGGCATCACCTTGCATTGGTAGAATCCAGTAGGCGTGGTGAAAGCAGTCACAGGGCGTGACTCCTCTGACAGGGGCACTTGCCAATATCCTTTCTCTAGATCTATTTTGCTCAGGTAACGAGCACTGCCAAGACTGTCCAAGCAAGCTTCGATTTGCGGGAGAGGGTATGGCTCAGGCTTTGTGACTTCATTTAATTTCCGGTAGTCTATACATAGCCTGTCTCCTCCTCCCTCCTTCAGAACTAAGACTAAGGGGAGGACCACTCACTTAGGTAGCTTCAATAAGGCTGAGTTCGAGCTGGAGCTGCACCTGCTCTTTGATTCTCTTGGCCTTCTCTGGATTTACCCTGTAGGAGCCTTGGACAACCTGCGTAACACCTTCCCGCAGGTTTATGGTGTGCTCCAGGATCTCGGCACAGCCAAGATGGTCCTGGGTTACCTGTGGGTATGCACTTAACAGCTGGTGTACGTCACCTCGCTGGTGATTCTACAGCCACGGCGTGATAACTTCAAGGCTAAGCAGAACTTCTGAGTTGGTTGAGGGGGGGCACCATCGTGGTTATGGTGACTACAAGGAGCCCTGGGAGCTGGAGGGGCATCCTCAGTTTCCTTTTCTTCTCTCGTCAGGTAGGGTTTGAGCAAACTGACATGGAGCCATTTGGCTCGTCTCCATCCACATTCTACTAAGTAACTGAAGGCCCCTTGTTTTCCTAGTACTTTGTGAGGGCCTGTGAATTGGGTCACCAGAGGGTGAGTGGCTCCGGTTCAGAGGACTAGGACCTGGTCACTGATATTGGATGAACAGGTTCAGGCCATTTTGTCAAACTTAAACTTGACTAGCAGCCTCAGTGGCTTGGGCAACCACCCATGCAGCCTGGAGGTTTCATTGAATGTTGGGCAGGTCCTCCACCCAGTCCGCCTTTGTTGGTTCGGCCAAGGCCTTGTACAGGATGTCAAGGGGGCCCTGAGTAGTGTGCATATGAGCTCAAAGGGGCTGTACCGAGAGCCTTGGATGGCGAATGGCAGATAGTGAAAAGGGCATGGGGGAGGTTCTCCTCCCACGTTGCTCTTCCCTTGCATTCGAGCTTAGCCAGAGTGGCACCAAGGGTCTGGCTTTCTGGGGGATAAGGGGTCGAATGAGTATCTTTGACACCATGGCTAGCCATGCTGTCACGGAACTTTTTTGACATGAAATGTTGCCCTTGATCACTTTGAATCACTGCAGGGAACCCGAACCAACAGAAGAAGGTGATGAGTGCCTTGACAGCATTCTTGGAGCTCTTGCTCTGGATGGGAATAGCCTCAGGATACCTTGTGAACTGGTCTATGATAGTGAGGCAGTAATTATTTCCCGTCTTGCTCTTGATGTGTCCTTGTGACGTAAAATAATCAATGATGACATCCTGAAAGGGGATGCCAACGGAGGGAATATTCTTGATAGGAGCCTTGGGGATGACCTTGTTTGGATTGCTGGTTATCTGGAATGTGGGGTAAGAGGCTACGAAAGCCTTGACAGCCTTCTGCAAGCCTGGCCAGTAGAATTTTCCTCCTATACGGGTGGTCCAGGTAACACCAAAGTGGCCGCTGATACCATCGTGCCAAGCGGAGGAGGTCTTGTTGCAGGGAAGGAGGTACCACTTCCAGTCTATGACTAACTTGAGCGGGTTCATGGATTCCCCGGGTGACCCAGTAGAGCACCTCGTCCTCCAGGAGGAAGTTGTCATTAACTAGGTCCTTCACTTCGTTTTCAGTGGTGGCACCCTCCGAGTGGTGGCGTCCTCTTTCTGCGCCCAGATGAGTTGCTCCTGGCTTAAGGTAGGAAGAGAGGCGTCCGTCCCCATGATGAGGAGGGCAGCCACAGGATCAAAGTCAGGCTCGTTATGGGGAGTGCCAGGCTGGTCTTGCAACCATGGCACTGATGCCACAGCTAGGCCGTCGGGTAGGGGATCGTCTTCTAGAGGCGATGCCTCCTCTGAGGGATCGTCTGGAGCTGCGGCTGTCATGCATTGTATGGGAATCAGGGTATCTCTCCACTGGACAAGATCTTGGCCCAGGAGGAGAGGATGTCCAGTCATCAGGGATTCAACGACACCAAAGAGGTGCTCCCTCTCTCGAGAGGAATCACCTGTGGTGACTCGCAGACAAACAGTGGGGAGGTCCTTGACGTCTCCATTTACCCAGTAAATTGTAATCTCATTCTTGCGAATGTTGTCACCGGAAAGCACCTGGTCCCGAGTGGAGTGGAGCCAAGGCTTATCCAGTCAGCAGGCTGTCATGAGCGGACAGCAGTGTGAGCAGCTTTTGGTGCAGCATGTCTCGGGCATTGCCCGTACTTTGCAGACATGTGACCCTTCTAGCCACAGTCATTGCATGTTTCTTGCCTGAAATCTCTCCAGGACACTGTCCCCGAGGAGTGAGCAGGTTTGCTATGGAGGGCAAGGTGACTCAGTTGTGAGTGTTCCTGCGGGGGGCTTACGCGGGGCCTTGGGTGGAGCTGGGATTCTCAGGCAGCACTGTTCTGTGAGGTGCCCGGTGTGGTAGGCTAAGTTTGGGTTTGTATGATGAAAGATAATTTGTGTGAATTTAACTGTTTCGTTTTTGTTGTTGTTATGTTTTTTATTTATGTTATTTTGTGTTTTTATTATGAAAGTCTGATGTATTTCATGTTTTTTTTTCTTTTTTATTGCAGTTAGCTTGAGTGTGATAGAGTAATAGGCTTCCCTTCACCTGAACCGGAAGAAGCTTTACCTGGGATAGGAAATCGACATTGGCAACTACCAAAACAGTCGAACAGTTGGTGACACCAAACCATTTTCAAGTTACTTAAGACAGTGACTGTCCTAAATGGGATCGGGGTTAGAGAAAGTGCTTTAATATCTGTTGGCTGATTTTATTGTGAATGAGATCTCAGATTCTCGATTGGAAGGAGAGAAGGGCTTTTGTGTAAAAAAGGACTGCATGAAGAAATTCCAAAGTAATTTCTGCCCTCAGCTTGGATGTCATAGCTAAAATAAACTCCGTAGTTATCCCCAAATAGTGTGTTGACATTTGTGATTTTCTTGAATTATTCTGAGATGAAGTGCTGAGAAAGTTAGGGTTGGATTATTTGTTGATAATATTTTGACTATTGATAGTATTAAGTTAGGCTAAGTTAAGTATAGGAAGATTGTTTTGATAAACTTTAGTGGTAAGTAGGAAATACATTAGATTGAGTATTGAGAGATGATAATTACTAAACTGTGGCAAATGTAAATAAAATTAGGATAAGGTTCTGTTTGAAGGTCTTCAGGCCACTGTAATAATAAGGTTAACATATTAAGATAGGTGAAAAGAGTTTTCTTTAACCTCTGAATCTATTCCAATCATTCTGCACCAATTGTGTCAAAGAAAAAAAGCCCCTACACCAGGTCTCTTACAGTGGCCGCATACAGGCTGTTTCGGAGGATGTCCATTTTTGAGCGGAGAGATTCCGGAGGTATGAGAAGGCGGGCAAATCTTACCCCGTAAGGAACTAGCGAGGAGGTGGTGTGTGTCCCAGCTGTCCACTAAGCGACAGCATTCAGCAAGCGTCTTTCAGGCTTTTTTGCAAATGTAGGTAGTGAGAGCAGGGGGTGCGTACTATAGGAAGTCCTTGAGCTCTGTTCTTATGATGCACCCATTTGGACCAGGTTTGACCCGTTTCCTTGGCCTGGCTTCACCAACGTTGTCTCCAGCGTCCAGGGGTTATCTTGTAGGCCTTAGTTACGGCATTATGCACCTTGTAGAGCTTCCATTGGTCTGCCTGGGGAAGGCAGCGAAAAACAACTTGGCCCTTTCTGCCCAGTTGCTTCCCCAGGAGAAGGAAAATTCTGCTGGAGCAAGCATATAACTAGCTAGGACCTCTTCTACCTGGCTGAGGCAGACCTCAAGCTCCGAGTCGTTCCATTTTGGTACAAAAGTGTTGGCATGGGTAAGCGAAGAGGGGGTAGAGGTTGGAGGGGAGCCGTTGGCAGCAAGTCGGGCAAGCTCTAGCTCATGGGCCCTTTGTTTGTCCTTCTCCTCTTCTCTCTCCTTTCTTTCTCGTTTCTCCTTTGCTTCTTTCTCTCCTTTCTTTCCAGTTCCTCCTCCCCTTCTTTCTCCTCCCTCTCCTGTTCCTCCTTTGATTCTTTCTCCTTTCTTTCTCGTTCCTCCCTCGCTTCTCTTTCCAGTCTGTCTCGTTCTCCCTTGCTTCTTTCTTCTTTCTCTCATTTGCAACCCAATCCAGCAGCTCTTGTTCCTTCAGTCCCAGGGCTTTCCCAGCAAAGACAAGCCCTTTGATTTTGTCAGCAATGGCTACCATGTTGCCGATGTGTAGGGCGAGGTTTTGTAAGATATACAGTACCCCTGGGGAGTGGTGTGTCCCGTTGGTTGGACTGTGACACTCTTGGTGCAGGCTTGCTCCTGGGAAACGAGCGGGGTAATTGGAAAATCTCGTTCAGAGAATGGATTCTGTTTGCTCAAGAGAATTGTTGAGTAGCAGTTTGTAGTGCAAGGCTTGTTCCTGGAAATTGAGCGTGAGGGTCCTGGTTTGTTCAAGAGAATGACTCCTGGTCGGTCCCGCAGGATGTAGGGTTTGTCGAGAAGAATGTTCTGGTGGCACTTTGTACTGCAGGGCTAGTTACTGGGAATCAAGAGTTAGGTTAGGGTCTCGTTCAAAGAACAGCTTGCTGCTTGCATACAGACAAGGCCAGCTAGTTGTGCAAGGTTTAGGGTGTCCCAGTATTTGTAGGGTTGTTCAAATAGAATGGGGTTTTGGTTTGTTCACGTGCAGATGAGACCGGCTATACCGTGAAGTCAAAAGTGTTCTGTAGAATTAAGTTCTCATTCAGAGAACATGGGGTTTGGTTGTTCAAAAGAATGTAATTTTGGTTATATTCGCGCACAAACAAGACTGGCTATAGCACGAAGTCGAGGCGCTCTGGAGAACGTTGGGGTTCTTCATAAGAGAATGGGTTTGGTTTGTAGGTTTGTTAACAAAGAATGTAAGTTTGTGTTGTTCTGCAGAACACAGATTTGGGTTGTTGCAAGCTGGATGTGGGATTTTCCCCTTTTGCGAAGGATTGTTGGGAACCCTCGAAACAGGTTAAGTCCGAGAGACTTGACTGGGTGTCAGAACACTGAATTAATGAAATGGGTAGCGTAAACCTTAAAGGAAAAGGATTTCTTGGGTTTGGTGAGAGGCACTTGGTACTGGTGCAACGGGGTTAAGGTTTATGTAAAAGTTATAAAATTGGGTTGCTCTAGGCAAATAGGAAGCAGTGACTTAGGGGTATACACAAATACATGCATGTACGAATCATTTAGCGAGGGTTGTCATAAAGGAATAAGGCATTAGTTGTGACAAGGATATATATGCTTACTTTGAAATAGAATTAAAAATACGTCCGAAAGGTGACAAGCACAAATCTTAAATCTACCATGCCTGAGGCATTTATTTGCCCGGATCACGTGCGCAAAGATATTAATTTTACTCTGGGTTGACCTGACTAGCACATGATCACGAGGGTTGTGTTTACTCTACTGTACAAGTTGTGCGAGGTTGGGTTTGTTATGAAGGCCAGTGTTTTGACTGGGGTATTGGCATGTGCATGAACCCACGTGAATGTCTGTGCAAAAAAGGTTGCGCGGGATCTTATGAAACAGACGAACAATTGTGTGAATGTTTTCCCTTCTCCAGTCTATTCTGAGATGCATGGGAAAAAATTTGCTTATTCATGTGGACTTAAGAATGATTTAGGGAGACAACTTGTAATGTGTGCAAATTGGTTGCGTGAACAAAAGGAAGGGAATTTTGTATATATTAGATTTTCAAGACAGCATGGTAAACTGTGGAATTTTTACTTTAAATTTTGATGCCATTGCTACTGAGAGAGAGAGAGAGAGAGAGAGAGAGAGAGAGAGAGAGAGAGAGAGAGACGATTGCAGGCAGGGCTTTGAATTCACTGCCCAAGTATTGTGTTGCCTATCTAAAATGATGGATGATAAACTGTCCAAAGCACAAGGGGAAGGAAATAACGCACTATTTCCTTGGTTATCACTTGGTTTAACACTTCACTGCCTAGCTAGCCTAACACTGAATCATGCAAGGTAACATGTGATAGCAACAAAGCTTATGTTTCAGTAAATCAGTACTCTCTCCTCGCTGTGAACTATTCGTGGGGCATGCACGTGGTCTATCTATCCCCTAACAAATTTTACAGTCACGATTTTGATTGCAACTAATCTAAAATATAAAATAACACTGTACTTACACTATGGAGCTCTGTTTGATTGTGTGCTTATTTAGGGATTTTACGCTAAGGATTGTTTCCTGTCTTGAATCCAGCTTTAGTGTGGCTAGAAGCTAATAGCTGCAAGTTACAAGGAGGCAAAGATTCTAGCTTGCAACACTGCAGGCTGCAAGGATCTGGCAAATTGGTCACCACTCTTATAATTTTACCTGTGAGGGAGCTTGAATTCTGAGCAGAGAAATTACCTTTATGATTTTTCTAACTACTATTTTGGGTTCAGGTAACCATAACAGAAAGGAAATGAGTTGAGGCTCTTATTCAATAGGGAAAAGTTGCAGATAAACACTTGGGGTTCACCTTAAAATCACTTATATTTACATTAAAAACAAAATCAGAAGAAGGGGAATAAATGAGGCAGGTAAACAGTCCCTCTAATTAACTAAATTATGTTAACAACTAATAACTCAATAATGTCGAAGAAATCCACTTCAATGCCACTGTAGATTGGGTAACAGTAGTTTGAGACCACAGCAATCAGGGCACAATCAAAAGGAAGATTCCACAGCAAGTGTTTCCGTCTGCAATGGAGAATGCGTGAGTTTAGGTGACGGAAGAAACAGCGTAATCAAAGGAGAAGTCGAGAAGTGCACGGAAGGTGCCAAGGTATCTCAATTTACGACACTGGAAACACCTACGAGTTAAATTAATGCACTGCAATAATGAAGTCTAACATGGAAATTCGCACTTTGAAAATGAAACGGAAAATCAGTGAAAGAATAAGTTCGTGGCTGATTAAGAAATACCTCTGATCAGGGTATGTTACCTTCACTGGAGCGTTGTCTTTGCCATATATAAGAATGGAGGAGGATATTAGGGGAGCTTTCACTGGAAGAAATACTCGAGCTGAGCAAGGTAGCCATGTGTACCTTCTGCATTCCTACCTTGGGTCATTGGCCACAGTTTCCCTTTTGAGAAGCCCCAACAACCTTACTGGTGTTACGGGAGTCCGTGGGACTCTGAACAAAGGCAGAAGAACCTTAACCTGCCTGGGGAAAAGATTCCCAAGGCCAAAATTTGTGACACAGGAGTCTTATCAGAGCCCCATGTACCTCTGGTGACACAGATATGCGAGAGAACCGTGCACCTCTGGTGACACATATCCACAGAATCCGTGCCGCTGTAAATCCCATGGCAGGGGTTCTGTGGAACCCCGTACAACAGTTGCTACTGATACATGGGAGTCCAAAGAGCCCCGTGCAGCGGTGGAAGGTTCTTCACCGGCCTAGGAAGGTGACTTCTGGGGACTAGTGTCGGAAGTATGGGTGTCCATGGAGACCCTTACCTCCGTTGCTCTCATGGCACAGGGTTCTGAAGAGCCCCGTACCATGGTTCCCGCATCCGTAGACAGGGAAGAGCAACTGAGAGATCCCTTGCCTCTTCTGAGGCTTCAAGACTGTTCCATGGGTTTTGGGAGATGTTTCTACCAATGACCGTGGAAGTGGAATGATGGAACAGTACACCAACGGCTTCTGTTATATTGATCCATTGTTGGAAAGCTCCAAAGATTGAGAAATCCTGTGTAATGTTTGGGTGTGAGGGCCAAAGCCCTGCCACCTGACACTGGTGATGAGCTTAATTGCCATTAACTTCTGATTCCCAGGATACAATATACCTGACTAACAGCTCCGGCGAGTGTGCAGCCGCCCACTCATACATTTTTTTTACACCGTCAGCATCACAATTTTTTAAAGTAAATTGTATTTTTCCTAACTATACAAACCTGAGGTCTTTTACATTAGGAATTACTTTCAGCAAAGCTGGAAACGGCCATCGAACTTTCGAACAAGGAGGTTAGGCAGTTAACTACCATCCTGGTAGGCAGGAGTTCTCCCTGCCTGGATATAAACATTCCAATTTGCTTTTCGGCCCAGGTGTCAGACTGAGGGGCGGCATGAGGTGGGTATGAAAATGCAATGTAAAGGACCTCAGGTTTTGTATATGTATACTGTAGTTAGGAAAAATACAATTTACTTAAAAAAACTGTGATTTGTTCCAACACGATGTACAAACCATTGGTCCTTTACATTAGGAAGACTCACTGGTTGGAGGGAGGAATCTGAGTGAGTCTCTATGAACTTACTGGAGTTCGCTGCACCTTGTATTCCCTTCCTGGTTGATAGAGCAGAGAAGGGAAAACCTGTGATCGGGTTGTAGGAAACGCAAGACCAATTGTCAGACTTCTGGGCTGTTTTTCTGTATGAATGAGGAAGACGTCACTTCATACAAAATAGGCTAAGATGAACCATAAAAAGTCAGCGACAGAAAGGCAAATACAAGTAATGGGTTTGCCTTATTGTCATGGTCTCCTTCCTCCCCTTGCTAGAGGAAGGAGTGGGTTTCCTTCTATGATCCTGAACGGAAATAGAACGGAAGCTCAAAGTGTAGCTTACCTGCATCGACCGCCAGATCCAATATGTAACGGCACATCTGATCTCTGCCCACAGGAAGAGAGCCAGGGGAAGAGAAGGAGAGTCCAGTCACTCCCACACTCATTCTCACATCCACAACCGCACATCTTAGGCAACATGCAACCTTGTCCTGTTAGAGGAGCTGGATAAGATACACAACTTATTAAGCAGCCACCACAGGTCCCAAAGAAATGGTGCCCAAGGATTTGTGGTCATTATCCCGAAGGTAGAAAGAAGTGGAAGTGGTCTGTTGGGACCACGCCCCCACTTTCAATACCTGTGGAACTGACAGATCCTTCCGGAACGTGAGAGTCAGACCAAAGAGATGGCAAGTTCTCTTCAGATAGCACTGCAGCACTCTCACAGGACACAGTAGCATCTCATCTGGGTCATTACCAACAAAGTCCTCTAGGGAGGGGATTGTGAAGGACTCGAACCTAGCGACAAAGACTGATGGGTTCTGAGTCTTCGCTACAAAGTATGGGACAAAATCGAGCGTAACTGATCATTGAAGGAAAGTCCTTGAGTGTTTAACATCGAAGGAAAGCAGGAAGATGGTCTTGAGGGTCAGATCCCTGTCTGACGACTCTTGTAAAGGCTCGTACAGTGCACAAGTCAGGCTCCTTAGAACAAGAGTCACGTCCCATGCAGGGGGCCTGGGGTCCCTGGGTGAGCAAGACCTCTCAAAGCTTCTCATCAGAAGAGAAATCTCAAAAGAAGAGGAGATATCTACCCCCTTCAGCTGCAATACTAGGCTGAGTGCGACTCTGCAGCCTTTTATGGCTGAAATGGAGAGAAGCTTCTCTCAGTAAAGAAAGATGAGAAAATCCACGACCTGCTGAACAGAAGCTCCGACTGGAGAGACACCCCATCTACGACACTAACCACAGAAGACGGCCCACTTTCCCTGGTATATCGCTGCAGAGGAAATGCCTGAGGTGTCCAGCCATCTCCGTTACTGCACGAAATGCCTCTCGCACGCAGGTGGTGCTGGATAACCACCAGCCGTGAAGACACAGGGACTGCACTGCCTGATGGTACCACTCTACATGGGGTTGACACAATAGCATGGGCCAGGACGGAATCTCTTGGTGCCTCAGAGAGAAGGGCTAGCAGGTCAGGATATCAAACAGCCTGGGGCCATTTGGGAACCACCAGAATCATCCTGAGATTCGGGGTGATCATCACTTGGCTGATCACCCCGCGAATCAGACAAAACAGAGGAAAGGTGTATACGTCAAGACTGTCCCACAGGTGTTGGAATGCATCCTCCGCAGCAGCCTATGAGTCCGGCATGACCGAACAGAAGACCTGAAGTTTTCTGTTGTGCCAGGTAGCGAAAGATTGATGACTGGATGCTGCCACAGATCGAACAACCTCTCCGCTATGTCTAGGTGAAGGGACTACTGTCCCTATCACCTAATTCTGGCAGCTGAGCTTGTTTGCCACTACATTCCTCTTGCCTGGAACGTACCTGGCTGACAGCTCTACTGAGTGGGCAAGAGCCCACTCGTGCCCCTGCACTGTCAACTGATGAAGCGGAAGGGACACCAGGCCCCCTTGCTTGTTGACATATGCCACTACCATGCTGTTGTCCCTCATCAACACCACGGAGTGTCCCATCAACTGATCCTGAAACTCTTGGAGGGCCAGGAAGGCCACCTTGAGTTCCAGGATGTTGATGTGAAGGTGCTTGTTGTCTCGGTGCCACACCCCTGAAGTCAGCAACTCGTCCAGGTGTGCGCCCCATCCCTCGGTCGATGAGTCTGAGAACAGAAGCATGTCCGGAGGGAGAGTATGTAGGCATACTCCTATTAAGAGGTTCCTGTTGCCCATCCACCAATCCAGGTCCTCTCTCACCTCCTCCAAAAGAGGGATGAGAAAGGACTGGGGGTCTCGAGACTGGGATCAGTACTCCTTCAGCCGCCACTGCAGGGACCAAAGATGTAGACGCCCATGAGGGACCAGCCTCTTCAAGGACGACAGGTGACCGATGACGACTTGCCATTGCCAAGCTGGATGCTCCTGTTAAGACAAGAACAGCTGTGCTGCCTTCCTGAACTTCCTGATACAAGAGTCCAAGGGGAAGACTTTTGCTGTTACCATACCTATCAGCATGCCCTGGTACTTTATCCTCTGCTTGGGGGTGAGATCTGACTTCTCAAGATTAACTACGATCCTGAGATCGCAGCAAAACTTAAGGAGCCGATCCCTGTCCTGAAGCAACTGCGAGCGGGACCAGCCAATCACTGAGATGCCTCAATAGATGTATCCCGTGCGAGTGGGCCCAAGCTGACACTAAGGTAAACACTCGCGTGAACACCTGGGGAGCAGTCGAGAGCCCTGAACTGGAAGACCATCTCCCCGAGGATAAAGCGAAGGTACTTATGTGAGGAAGCATGGATGGATATTCGACAATACGCATCCTTCAGATCCCCCGTAAGCATGAAGTCATTCTCCCTGATGGAGGCAAGCACAGAACAAGCCATCTCCATCGTGGACCGAGTCTGGTGAACGAGTCGGTTCAAGGGAGAGAGGCTATGACCAGTCTCCAGCCCCCGAAACTTTCTCCACGAGAAAGACACGGCTGTAAAAGCCAGGAGACCGATCCGACATGACTTCCACAGCATTCTTGCTCAGCATGGCTTGCACTTCTTGCATGAGTGCGAGATCCTTTGTTGATCCAGGAACTAGGTAAGGAGACGGACCGGAGAGAAAGGGACACAACTACCTGCCCTTCCCGGTGGAAGAAGAAGGCTGGGTGTTCCCGTGGGAACCCTTCAAAGTCTGGGACTTCTTAGGGGCCGAAGAAGTGTTAGCTTGGACCGACGGCCAAGCTGCAGCAGGGCGCAAAGACCCAGAGGTCTTGGCCACTGCCTGGTTGACAAGGCGGTCACTGTCTTCAGCACGACGTTTGTCCACCGCAGCATCTACCAGCTCTCTGGGAAAGAGAGAGGCAGAACCCAGCATAGGTCCGTTCCATATTGTCACTGCCGACTCAGGACCAAGCGAGAAAGGACAGCGTCTCTTCTCTTAAGCACCAGGTTTGCCCACAGGTTAGCCATCTGGTGGGCAAGGTAGGTGGCCTTACCTCCAGACTGGCACAGCCTCCCCAAAGCAGAGTCCTCCCCAGGGGCACGACAGTGTCCGAGGAGGCAGCCACCTTGGGTACTGTGAAAGACCACAGATCCAACCAGGAGACTGCCTGGGGAGCCACCATAGCGGTGGCTTCCAGGGTCACTGCTTCTTGCTATAAGAGGGAGATTCCTTCCACAGTAAGCTGCTGCAGCAAGAGGCCCGGACCTAGACGCACCAGGTCCGGGTCAACCTGCTTAGCCGGCTATGCCCTCTCCGAGGGCGTAAAAAAGCACTTCTGTCAAGGCAGAGGAGGAGGAAGCAGCTTGTCCAAGCGGTTTGAACAAAGTGAATTATCTCGCACAGAAACAAGATTATTCACCTAACTGAGAACCCCCTCGGCAAATGTGGACCACGGAAGCCCCACTGAAAGCTTTGGTTCCTTATTCAGACCATGGAAGGATTCTAGGCATGAAATACTATTCACAGACGAGGCAGTGGTCCCTTCCCCGAGATTGTTGTGCTGACATATCAGCACAATGACCTCTGCAAAAGTCCTCTGTATTTCAGGGGTGTCCGCATCCTGGGGGGGGAAAGACCCTCGGGTCCTTCCAGGGTGCGGTCCTCCCAATCTACTCTCCTGGTGAGAGGGAGAACCTCAGCAGACCCCTTGGATCCTTCCTGCACTAAGCGGGCGTACGACCTAGTCGATCCCAGGACTGAGCCAAAAACGTATGCCCTCGTAGTCGGACTGGGGAGATGAATCTCCAGAGTTCTTCCTCTTCGGCTCGCCCCTCCCAGGGAAACTCCAGGAGGTTGAGGGGACAGGCGAGGAGGACTGGGCACCTCCGCTGGTACTGCTGGGGGAACCAGCAAGAGGAGCAGTCCAAGAGCGGTCATCAACCCACATTGATGATGACAACCCACGTCCAGGAGAACACTTTCGCCTCGGCAAAGTGTTGTTCCAAGCAGGGCGCAGCGGTTCGTGCGAGCTGAGCCGAGCACTCGACTCAACCGAGCTGGGCTGACCACACGAACATGACCGACAACTGGGTGGAGTCAAATGCGCGGCTGGCTGGCAACAACTTGCACTCTCCTCTTGATGGGGCCCAGTCTTCTTAGAGGCTGGAGCCTCTCGAGAAGACTGTATAGGGGATCTCCTCTTTGTCCCCCGAGATGTTCAGACTCGAGAGGCCGAAGCATCTACCTTGGAACCTTGCTTGGCACTAGTGGAAGTGCCAGCAGGCAGAGCAGAGACACCTGCATGTCTTGGCTTTTTCTCCCATCCTGCGCCCGAATCGGTACAGTGAGCAGACTCTCCGGTACTGGTTCGGGATACCCAAGTCTCCTTAGAGACCTGGGTACTCAGAGCAGCTCGCGAAAGAGCACCCGACAGTGCCAGCCTTCGAAGACGACTTCTCAGGCACAGCAACGGGTGGGCAGATCAAGGTTTGCACGTCCGTGGCTCCTGAAATGCTAAACCCAGGGGTTAACAACTTAGTTCCCTGACCCGAAGGACAGGAGGAGCCAATGAGAGATCCCACTGCTTCCCCTGTGGAGGGAGGCAGTCCCTTAAAAGTCTCAGAGTGGGATTTCTTAGCGGGGGGAAAGCCAGGCTTCTTCTTCTTTGACTGACGAGTCTTGGAAGAAGAAGGGGAGGAGGTAGCAGATGACGACAAAGACGAAGATGACAACAACACCTTCCTAAACCTCTTCTTCGATTTCTTTGTCATCCTCTTCAGAACGGCGGTCAAGTCTCCCATCCAGGAGGGAGCAGCAGAAGTCACAGGAGCAGCCAGGGTGGCCAGGGTAGCGGGAGCGACCTAGGCAGAGGAGATGTCAACGGATGAGACCGGGGGAACTGGGGCACCCAGTACAGCCTGGGAGCCAAGGAAACCAGGAGCAGTGACTGGGGCGACCAGAACAGCCTGGGTAGGTGAAGCCTGGACGGGCCGAGAGCCAGGACTGGGGTGACCGCGATAGCCGAGGTAGATGGAGAAGCCAGGAAAGTCTGGGAGCCAGCAACACCAGGAACAGCATGAGTGGGAACCATAATATGGAGCATGGATGACGTTACCATCATGGAGGGTCCTGGCTGGGACAGCAGGGCCAAGAAGCTAGGCGGGAGTGGCACTACATGATGAGATGCTGGTGCGGCACTCACCTGGGTACCCAGATGAGAAGATACAGTCACCAGCATCTTAGCAAAAGTGGTCATCATTATGGTGCTGGTTGTAGCACTAGCTACGGCATGGGTCACTAGCGGGGTGCCAGAGTGATGAGCCAGGTGACTTTCCAGTGACAGTAGCCAGGGAGGCCCAGGTGGAAGCGAGATCTGGAGCCTGCCCCTACTGAGAAGCCTCTACCGCCATACCTGAAGATAAGGTCAGGTTAGGGGAGGGAGACTCCAGTCACTCCGGGGGGAAAAATTCCCACCTGCCGCTGAGCGAGGAGAGGCCCCCAGAAAGAGGTTGTCCTGATCGTCCACTCCCCGCGTGTCATTCCACGCCTGGCGAAGCGAGTGAAAAAGATGAAGGGGAGTCCTCTCCTGAAGGAGAGGCAGCCAGAAGTGGAAGCTTGCCAGGAGAGAGAAACGATCCCAAAGCGTTAGCCACAAGGGAGTCACTGGGGGCGTGTAACCCTCAGATGATGCCTTGGAAGGCTTCCTCCAATACTACTTCCTCCCTTCAAACCTCACCCACTGCTCAGCCGACCAGGAGCAACACTCAGAACAGGGAGAATCACGGGAACACACACCCCCTGCAAGAAGCGCAAAGGGCGTGGGGTCCACATCAACTTTAGATTGAAAACTATTACATTTCTTCCCGCCAACCCCAGGACACACGCTGGGGGAAGGTGGGCTTATGGGGTTTATTTCCCTCATGAGTTTCCATGATAAAGAAATGAAAATACAATGCACACAACAAACAGAAAAGATCCCACCGGGAAAACAGCTCCACGGAAATCAGGGCAGAGAGCGAAGAAAGCACGTTTGTACCACATGACAGCCAAAAGCAAATTGGAATGTTTACATTCAGGCAGGCAGGACTCCCGCCTACCGGATGGTAGTTAACTGCCTAACCACCTTGTTCAAAAGTTCAAAGGCCATTTCCAGCTTCACTGAAAGTAATTCCTAATGTAAAGGACCGATGGTTTGTATATCAAGACGGAACAAATGTAGAGTTGGAGGGAAACCAGTTCTCACCCCACACCCCGTTTCTTGACACAAGTTACTCTCATGGCAAAAGGGGTACCAACACTCATCCGTACCACAAAGTACCTTACCAGGATCCTGAGCCTCTCAAAAAGCTAAGCAAGCTGTCTTGAGTTTCAGGATATTGATGTAGAGATGTTTCCTGTACTGGTTCCACTCACCTGAAAGCAGCAACTCTTCCAAGTGTGCACTTCTTCCCTCGGTCGATATACCTGAGAACAGGGGCATGACGGGAGGGGGAGTGTGAGAGACACTCCCGTGAAGTTCCTGTTGTCTAGTCACCAGGCTAGTTCCCAATTCAGTCCTCTCCCGGAGGAATGGAAAGGAATGGGGAGTCCCTTATCAAAGACAGGAATTCCAGCATTCTCCACTGAAGGGATTCGGAAATACGTATCCTTACGAGCACTAACAGTACCTTCTTCAGCAATGCCTGCACCTCATGACATGTCCCAGCATTCTTCGAGGCTATGGCCTTGGGAAGAAGATGACTGTGTTGGGGACCTCCTCAATGCTTCTTTGAGTGCTTGGACCCTTGAGTCGGAAGCACCTGAACAGGACCCTGTCCAAGTACTTGAAGCAGTACCGGCTGGGTGTGAAGAAGCACTTGCATGCTCCATCACCTTCTCTCTTGCAATGCCTGAACCATACCAGGGAGCAGACTCCCCAGTACTGGTTTGGGGAACTCAAGGCTTTGCCAAAACCCAAGTACCAGGAGTGACTGGATCCTGCTTGGAGGTCCAAGCACTCATAGCTCCCGAATCACATCCAGGACAATCACTGGTAGTAACCTCCACCTGTGTGTCCCAAGAGACACAGGAAGAGGTGGGCACAGCACCAGTCTTGGAAGGTAATGTCCTAGAACTGGTTTCAAGTGTTCGGGTCTTGGAGACCCGCATGCTCAAGGCTTCCAAATCAAGAGACCTAGGCGAGGTCCATGATGCGACCCCTGAGTCCTGAGACTGGAGAGAGCCAACAAGAGATCTCTCTGCTTCCCCTGTGGAGGGAAGCGGCTCCTTAGAAGCATCATGATGGGACTTCCACGGGGGGGGAGGGAGGAACCTTCTTCTCCTGGCTAGCATCTGAAGAAAGCAAGGAGGCAGCGGCAGACGAAGACGATGAAGATGATGATTGCCACTCCTCCCCTTCCACTTCCTCTTCCAAGATCTTTCCAAGATGGCAGTGAGTAGCTGATCACCCCTACAGGCAGGAGCAGAAGATGGGAAGGTTACAGGGTAACCCGGGTCAGGAGCATGCAGAGAGGTATGGTTCACGACCCTTTTGGCAAGTCTCGACCATATCAAGGCCACTGAGACTTAGAGTTCCCTCCCATGTCCCCAAAGTTCTGATGGCTGACGAACGGCCCACTGGGAAAGCCATAGTCTCTTCCTGGAGATTGTAAACTGATGTATCAAATGAACAATCTCTGAACATCCACCAGAGTCCCCTGGTAATCTCTCTACCACTCAAGCATACGTCCGATAGGCGAGTAAGGCTGTGGCCGGTCATCAAACTGTGTTGATGGCGGTCGTACAGGTCTGGGAGAGCACTCACATTCACGCGAACATGGACAGGGGCTATCCTGAAGACATGTTAACAGTCTTCCAAGAAGCAGAGGTCTCTACAGCAGAAGACGACTGGATGGGGAATCCCCTCTTGACTTTCCTAGGTGAGCGGACTGGTAGGCCAACGTCACCAATCTGGGACCATGCACCATTCCCGTATGGAAGTGTACGGGACCGGACAGAGCTTGAGTGTGCCGCACACTCTGAACTCACTCTCTCTGCTTGATAGGGTCTGGGTCCGTAGACCAGGAATCCTCAAGAGACCAGGAAGAATTCCCAGAACTGGTATTCTTGCGGTTGTTCCTGTGCCAGATAGACAAATCGAGAGTTGCAGTACTGGTAGCGCTGCTAGCAAGAGATCATGTAGCCTTCTTCATGGAAGAAAGTTGGCCGTCAGAAGCCCTATGGGACTTCTACGGTTGGGAGAGGCACCCTTCTTCTTCCTCTGCTTTGTAGCTTTGGAAGAAGAAGAGGAGGAGATGATGGCACACAACGAAGATGAAAGAGAAGACGACAAATTCTCTAATTCCACTATCTCTGTACAGGAACAGGTAGGAGAGCTGTTCAAGCAAACGTGTGCAGAAGCTATGCCCAGGTGAGTGGCTAGTACACTCGAAAGCGGGCAAGGGCTGACCCAGGTAGTGACCGCACACTCTCGGGCATGAACTCTGGATGTCTTCAAGTCGTGCCCCAGTCTTCTACGAGGACTTGGCTTCTTACACATGAAGGAGATTGTATAAGGAACTTCATAGCTTCTCCAGGTGTGCAGACTCGCAAGTTGGCTCCACCGTTACAGGATCCTGGCCATGTACTCGGGAGAGTACTAGCAGGAGGTGAGGCAGCACTTCCATGTTGTGCACTCACTCTCTCCTTATCAGTTTCATGGAGGTTCATCAGTGATAGGGTAGCCTACACCAGCCCATGGGGGTGACCCACAATACTGGTAAAGGTAACTCAAGGTTTATAAAAAAAAAAAAACCCGAGTACCTGGGGTGACGCAGGTCTCCCTGGAAGACTGCATAACTGAAGCTCCAGAATCACGAATCTTTTGTGCATCAGTTGCTTGTATTACCTGAGAATTCAGGGAATCTCCAGCAGAGGTAGGCTCTATACTAGCAATCAGAGTGATTCCATGGTACTGGTAAAGGGTAGCTTTGGATTTTGAAGAAACTGAGTACCCAAGGTGATGCAAGTCACGAGTGGATTGATCATCAGTTGCTCCCTCTACTTGAGTGCCTGAGGAAACCCGAGCAGAAGGATTATACCAGTCAGCGGAGGTAACGCCACGATACTGGTAAAGGTAACTCAAGGTTTCAATGAAACCAGAGCACCTGAAGTGACACGATTCTCTCTGGAAGTTTGCAGACTCAAGCTTCCAAGTCACATACAGGACAATTGTTGGCCCCTCCTCTACCTGAGTGTCCGAAGCAACGCGGGCGGAGGTACATACTAGTCCAGGAAAAAGATTTCCTGGAACTAGCATAGGTGACACGGGTTACCTCTTCAACGTGTCGTATCTGAGGAGACGTGCGCACCTGGTGCTCCAGGGGTACAGGGTCTCAGAAAGACCAGCAATACAGTTTCCAAGTCTGAAGGCGTGGGAGAGCACCAAGTAAAAGATGGTGAAGATGAAGATGATGAACTGATTCTCTTCTTCGATTTCTACCACAAGACCATCGCTGTCCCGGGACCCTTACACCATTCCTATGCGGGAATGTGAAAGAGAGTCTCTCTCTCTCTCTCTCTCTCTCTCTCTCTCTCTCTCTCTCTCTCTCTCTCTCTCCAAAGGTTCTGTGGGAACCTGAGCAACAACTGTTTCATGCCCATAGACAAATCAAAAAGAACAATCAGTAACATGCAGGGCAATACTACAAGTACTCCCAGTGAGAGAACCCTTATTTCACAGGCACTCGAGCCCTATAATATCTGAAAAAACTTAAACATTACAATTGTCAAAGAAATTTTCAGCATACAAACCTTACTTTGTACCAGCAAAGGAATAAAATTCTCCCTGAGAGAATGTATAAATGTCATAAAGCAAAACACTTAAGTTTTATATATACAGTAAACACCCCGTATTCGTGGGGAATCGTGCCATAACCCCCTGCAAATAGCTAAAATCAGCGAATACTTGAAACCCCTCTAAAAACAATTAGAACTGCCTATTTTGATAGTTTAAACACAAGAAAAACCCTCTAAAAAATGCTTATACCTGAGTATTTTAACCCTTAAACGCCGACTGGACGTATCATATGTCGACTAAAATTGTCTGTTGGGTGCCGAGTGGACGTACCGTACGTCGACTACAAAAAATTTCAACTTTCGGTCAACTTTGACTCGACCGAAATGGTCGAAAAACACAATTGTAGGCTAAAACTCTTACATTCTAGTAATATTCAATCATTTACCTTCATTTTGAAACAAATTGGAAGTCTCTAGCAGAATATTTCGATTTATGGTGAATTTTTGAAAGAACTTTTTCCTTACGTTCATTGTGTAACTTTCGGCCGAAAATTTCAGAAATTCTTTCGTCATTTTGTCGTAAGTTTTGCACTGTTTTATATTAGCCGTTACATAAAGTTTTATATATGAAAATGTGCGCAATTTCGTGTAAAATACAGCAACATACAACCCATGGTTGTAGCTTTTATCAGTTTGGAAATATTTTCATATAAACCACGATAACTGCCAAAATTTCAACCTTCAGTCAACTTTGACTTGACCGAAATGGTCGAAAAAAACGCAATTGTGTAGCTAAAACTCCTACATTCTAGTAATATTCAATCATTTACCTTCATTTTGCAACAAATTGGAAGTCTCTAGCACAATATTTCGATTTATGGTGAATTTTTGAAAAATCTTTTCCTCATACGTCCGCGCCAGAAATTCTTTCGTCACGTTGTCGTAGTGTTTGCACCGTTTTATATTAGTTGTTACATAAATGTTGTCATCATGTCTGCTATTAGGCAGAAAGTATTTTCTTAATACAAGCCTATTCAGGTTCAATCCTAAGCTCATGATCTTAGACGGTGACCACTTACATTATTTTCATTACATGAATTTAGAGGACCTTACTAATGTTCAAGGTAGAATTCTCCTAGTTTTCAACGTCTCTGTTTTAAGTCTTTATTAGCATAAGAATGATGTTTATTTGTCTGTTATTATTTCACAAATTTGACACGGGACCCGATCCAGAAAAAGGATTTTGATAAAGGAAAAATCTATTTCTGGGGAGGGGCCCAGTCACCCAGTGACCCACCATCTTTTTCATTCTCTCCCTCCCATGATAAACATCATTCTAGTAGGGTGGGTGCTAACATGGAATGCGGCTAGTGTTGCCTTGTGTACAGTCCATGAGTAGTGCATGGGTTTGTATCGGCACCTCTCTCGTTGGGACTTTTGACATTGGGAATCTTTATAGGGCAGGGTCCCGTGATTGTGACAATCTCACCCTTTACCATATCGACTCCATTTCTTGGAGCTTGCTCTGGGGGTAGTAACCCCAGCTTTACATTTAGCTTTTCTCTGGTATCTAGCAACGGAATTACCTAGAAATAAGTGCTGAATGGATTATTTCACCGGGTGACACGGGCCCCTCCCCAGAAATAGATTTTTCCTTTGTCAAAATCATTTATATATGGAAATGTGCGCAATTTCATGTAGAATACAACAGAAAATAACTCATGGTTGTAGCTTTTATCAGTTTGGAAATATTTTCATATAAATCACAATAACTGCCAAAATTTCAACCTTTGGTCAACTTTAACTTTCGACCGAAATGGTAAAAACGCAATTATAAGCTAAAACTCTTACATTCTAGTGATGTTCAATCATTTACCTTCATTTTGCAACAAACTGGAATTCTCTAGCACAATATTTCGATTTATGGTGAATTTCTGAAAAAAAAAAAAAAACTTTCCTTACGTCTCTTGCTGGTAACTCTGCGAACATCTCAGAAATTCTTTCATCACGTTGTCGTAATGTTTGCATCATTTTACATTAGTCGTTACATAAACTTTTATATATGAAAATGTGTGCAATTTCATGTAGAATACAACAGAAAATAGCTCATGGTTGTAGCTTTTATCAGTTTTGAAATATTTTCACATAAATCACAATAACTGCCAAAATTTCAACCTTTGGTCAACTTTTTTTTTCGACCGAAATGGTCATAAAACGCAATTGTAAGCTAAAACTCTTACATTCTAGTAATATTCAATCATTTACCTTCATTTTGCAATAAATTGGAAGTCTCTAGCACAATATTTCGATTTATGGTGAATTTTTGAAAAAAACATTTTCCTTACGTATACGTAACTCGCCGAACATCTCAGAAATTCTTTATAATCACGTTGACGTAATGTTTGCACCGTTTTATATTAGTCGTTACATAAAGTTTTATATATGAAAATGTGCGCAATTTCATGTAGAATACAACAGAAAATAACTCATGGTTGTAGCTTTTATCAGTTTTGAAATATTTTCATATAAATCACGATAAATAGAAAAAATTCAACTTTCGGTCAACTTTAACTCGACCAAAATGGTCAAAAACTGCAATTGTAAGCTAAACCACTTACTATCTAGTAATATTCAATCAATTAGCTTCATTTTTCAACAAACGGGAAGTCTCTAGCACAATATTTCGATTTATGGTGAATTTTGAAAAAAAAATTTTTACGTCCGACCGCGTTTAATTCATGCATCATTTTGTGATAATATTTTCTCTGTGTTGCTTTGATCGTTTACAATTTGTTATATACCAAAATCATCACAATTTAGTATACAATACAAAGAAAAAAAAATAACCCGTTAGCTTTAACCATCTTGCTCACAGCGTGATTTGTATAAAATTATATATGAAAATTTTTTTTTTGCGCTGTCATATATTTCAATATTTATATAAGATAAAGGGATTTTGACAAAGGAAAAATCTATTTCTGAGAAGGCCCGTGTCACCCGGTGAAATTCCATTCATACACGAATTTCTAGGTATAAATTGCTAGATATACCAGAGAAAAAGAGCTTTCAGGAATGCTGGGGTTACTACCCCCAGATCGAGCGTCTTCTCCAAGGAAGACGTCGGTATAACCAAGGGTGAGTGAAAGGATGACAACCACGGAGCTACACTCGATAGATATCCCCATGTTAAAACCCCCGGAAGAGAGCGGTGAGCCGTTACAGCTCCCACACACAGACGCCCGCCAGACCGGCGACACCAGCGCCACCTACTTCATTCCAGGCTAGCACCATCCCCAGGCTTGGCATGTGCAAGTAGGGGGGGAGCAGAAGCCACTTCTGGGAGGGTCACCGGGTGACACGGGGCCTTCCTCAGAAATAGATTTTTCCTTTGTCAAAATCCCTTTTCTGAGTCCAGCCCCGTGTCAGCCGGTGAAATAGTGATAGAGAATCATGCCAAGACTGCCAACTACGAGGAAACAAGGTAACCTGAAGAAAAACACAAGCTATGAAAATGGTTTTAATGAGGATATCTCTCACATGAAAAAGTGAATATTAAGTCGAAAAGTACAGTAAACAACCTTAAAATTAGAGTAGAAGTCAATATAGCCAACAACATAGCAGGGAAATACATAAAAAATACTTAAGACTATAAAGGCAGAATATATATTAAAAAATACTTAAGACTAAAGAGTAAATATAAAGTTATAGCTAAACACCTAGAGAGACATTTACAACATGAGCAATAAAATATATATATATATATGGGGTACATGGAGCAAAATAAAAACTGCCCAGTACCCCAAAGACAATCCAGAATCATAACATGTCAAATTACAGTTTCCAATTATAAAAAAAGACAATAATAATATCAATATGAGGAGCAAGGCAGTGAGGCATGATCAACCAGAAGGGCAAGCAGAGAAGTAAATGAGGCAGGCGGGGGGGGAAGGGGAAGGATAAAGGATGATGGTTAATTAAGGTGGGGAAATGACACTCCCTACAGCCACTGTAGAAAATTTCAGGGCTTGAGTGATTTTTAAATAGTGGCGTTTAAACACTAGAGGTGATTTCCAACCCGTGTATTTGGTAAGTTCTGAGAAATCCATATTATGAAAGTAATTAGTGGAAGTAGCTACTGCTCGAATATCATGAACCTTAGGAACTGAATCCGGGTTAGCTTGTTTAATGAAATACAAAATTTGTTGTCTTATTGCATTTAATGATAGAGTACCACCTTTCTCCCTGATAAAGAGGGCCCGACTTACACTGTGGAGTTCTTAAAAGGTAAGACTTTAAAGTATAAACTGGGCATAAAGACTGGTCCTGTGGAAGGGGCACCACCTTCCAAGGAGACCACCTGTCTTGAGGGTCCTCATTTTTAGCTAAAAATCTAGGATCAGGAGAAAGGAGGGCTTCTCCAGTCGGGAGGAAACTAACAAAATCATCACCTCTAGAGAGAGCCGACAGCTCTGAGATTCTGGCACCTGAAGCCAAGCTAATCAGAAATAAAGTTTTCCTTAACAGATCCAAATAAGTGCATTGAGAGTTGTCAATCTCGGATGCTAACTTAAGAACATCATTGAGGAACCACGTAACAGACTGTGGGCGTGATACGGGTCTCAGACGCAGCGCATGCTCTAGGAATAGATGAAAAGTAGGAATCTGTAAGGTCAATTTTGAAACCATATAAGAATACCTTCTTCAGGGCTGACTTAGCTGTGGTAATAGTGGCGGGGCAAGGCCTTTTTCAAACAATGATCTAAACAAGGTAACTGCTAGGTTAGTAGTCATGGTTTTGGCTTCAGATGTCTTCAAAAAGGAGGCCAATTTCTTGACTGCTGAGTCATATTGTCTGAGAGTAGAATCTCTCTTGTCTGATTCTAAAAACAGAGTGTTACTTGAGGGTCAATGTTTGCTCCCTTTTGAGCTGCGAACTTTATAAAGTCCATAAAACTAGGGCATTCTGAATTCTTGAGGAAGCTGACACAGTCTTGGTTTGTACTGTTTGGGTCAGTTTGGGCTTGGGAATCTGAAGACTTCGCAACCCCAGTTCCTGAAGAAGAGGGAACCAATTGCTCTTCGGCCAGTACGGGGCTACCAGGGCTGGTTGACCTTTGAATGTCCTGTTTTTGTGCAATACTTTCAACAGCAAATTTATTGGGGGAAACAGATAAATCTTCTCCCAATTGTTCCAATCTACTGTCATTGCGTCCGTGGCGCACGCCTGGGGATCAGGTTCGGAGCCACATAACAGGGAAACTTGAAGTTGCTCTCCGTCGCGAACAGATCCACTTTGGAGACCCGGAACCCGGGCAAATCCAATTGAATGACTCTCCGTCCAGAGACCACTCCGTCTCCAACGGAGTAGTTCTGAACAGGGAATCCGCCACCACGTTCCGCACCCCGCTAGGTGGGTGGCTGACAGATGCCAGCTGTGCTTGTTCGCCAGGGGAAAATGGCGACCATAACCTGGTTTACTCGACCTGATTTGGAGCCGCCCCTGTTGATGCAATGAACCACCACGGCGCTGTCCAACACCAGTCTGATATGAATCCGGCTGGGCGGATTTTCTTTTAAGGTTAGAAATACCGCCATAGCTTCAGGGTGTTTATATGGAACCGCTGAAACATTGTGGACCACGTTCCTTGTACTTTTGTTTTGGTGAATACCCTCCCCAGCCGCTTAATGAGGCGTCCGTGTGAACTACCAGTGCCGGGGAAACTGGAGTGGAACTGTCTTGGACAGGCCACTGACTGTGGACCAAGGCCGCAGTCTCGTCTTTAAAATCCGGGGAATGGAGGAGACCTTGTCTCTGAGCTTGACATTGGCTCGACTCCGCCACACTCTGTTTATGTCTTTTAATTTTGCTTTTAAGAGCAGGTCCGTCACTGAGGCAAGTTGAAGAGACCCGAGGATTCTTTCTTGGGCCCGGCGGGATGCTGTTTTGTCTTTCAGGAATTTCCTGGTGGAGATGCTATCTCCTTCCTCTTGGGAGGCGGGAGGGATAACGCGTGTAAGAGGACAGATCCCACTGGAGACCCAGCCACTGAAACCGGGACTCCGGAGTCAGGCGGGACTTCTCTCTGTTCAGCTGAAAACCTAACGACTCCAGGAAGTTGATGACCGTGGTCGTGGCCTTCCGACATTCTAGAACTGTTGGAGCCCAAATTATCCAATCGTCCAAATACGCTGCTAGGGATATCCCTCGGGACCGGAGTTGCTGAACTACGTGTCCGCCAGCTTTGTAAATATCCTGGGTGCAATGTTTAGACCGAAAGGCATGACCCTGAAGGAGTAGGCTTGATTCCCAAGTCTGAAACCCAGGAACGGAGAGAAGCTCAGCGCAACCGGGACGTGATAATAAGCGTCTGAAAGATCGATAGAGGTGGTGACGGCTCCACGCGGAAGTAGAGTCCGTACCTGTGCTACCGTAAGCATGCGAAATTTGTCACATTTTATGTAATGATTTAGACGCGACAGATCCAGGATCACTCTTTGCTGATCGGAGTCTTTCTTGGGAACAGTGAATAACCTGCCTTGAAACTTTAGGTGCCTTATTTTCTTTATTGCTCGTTTGTTGAGCAATTCTGTCTATAATCCTGTAGGATTCTTGAGGGTGGCTGGTAAAACCTGATCAGAGGAGGGGGTCTTTGGTCCAGCTCCATCCTAGACCTTTGGACACAATGCTGTGTGCCCAAGGGCTGAAGGACCACTGGTCTCTGAACCAATACAGGCGACCACCTACCTGATTGTTCTCAGTGGGAGGGAGCGGGTTTGTTCCTCTACCACGTCCAGGTTTACCTCTTGGGGTGGTGTTGGACTTGCCTCTGTGAGGGGGCCTGCCTCTTCCCCCTTGCGCTCCTATTAAGGCCGTGAAAGAACCCACGGCCCTCATAGGTGGGGTTGTGCGCTGGAGAAGCAACGTCGATGGTGCAGCAAGGGGAATGGGCTGGTTGGACCAGCACATACTGTTGAGGATGGGCTTTGGAGGTGGAGGGCTGTGCCACTGCCGAGACCGGGACGGCTTGAACTACCGCCTGATGATGGGGTCTCTTGTGTCTCCTGAACCGTTTGCCACCTTTTGTCTGGGGGCCGCCAGATTCTGGGGTCTTACGCTTATAGGCTGAGATGCCCCAGCGAGAGCGCAGACTCTGGTTAGCTCTTGTAGCCTCCCTGAGTACATTGGCTACTTCTTCTTCAGGGAAGAGGTTAGGGCCCCAGATCGGGCTCTTCATGAGCTTGTTAGGCTCATGACGAATGGTGGCTTCGGCAAAGATGAACTTCCTGCATTCGAGTCTGGCCATCATGAAACTCGAACAGGTCCGACTGAAATCCTGCTAACAGGATTTAGCCAAGACCTGGAAGAAGGGCTCATCTGCACAGGAGGCGGCAGTAGCTTCTGTGAGGCAGGCGGAGTTCAATGACCGGGCTAGCCTAGTCCGGGCCTCAAACTCCGCCTTCAGCAGGGCTTCCGGGAGCTTAGGAAGCTCCTCGCTGAGTGGGTTGACGCACAGAAGCGTCCAGCTTTCCCACAGTGAAAGTGGACGGGCGTCAACCCAGAACTCCTCACCCCTGGGAATACCAGGGATGTGGAGTCTGTCTCCCTCAGTTGAGGCAAAGGATTGCCGTCAAAGCACGCTCGAGCCGTAGCCAGAGCGACTTTTGTTTAGGCAAGGAGTGGCAACTTATCACCCAGGGCGAACATTGTATAGTTGCCCTTGAAAGGAGCCAAGTTTGGTATTGTCTGCCTGCCACTCCGTCAGAGTGCGCAGGGAGAGCCCGACTGAGCTTGGTCCCTAGGGAAGATCACTGTCTCTCTAGGAACCTTGTCTGAGCGAACCCAGGCTTCTTCCGTCAGCCTCACGAAGCCTGGATAGGGGGCAAGAGATCAGCGGGGGAAAGAACTCAAGTTCTTCCAACCGTCTCGTGCCAAGACCTTCCACAGTCAAAGCTTGCCATCATGTTGAATGGCACGGAGGCGAAACACCACAGGGTTCCACGACGTCAAGGAAGGAGATCAGCCGTATCGGAATGGTATACTGCGGTTCGACTCCGCCAGGGCGAGCCATCCCCGCCAGTATATTATCATGGCTGGTAAGTTTTTCGGAGATTTTATTAAACTTAGACTCAACCTCTGCCGAGAACTCTCGAATAATTGATTTGCAAAGGCCTCGGATCAAAGGCAGGCTGGCGAGGAGGGCTTGGTTTTGATGCCCTCTTACTCGCGCCTTTGCGGAGGTACCAGGTTTGCTCCCGGAGGCTACAGGTGCTGAGACCTTAGCCTTCGACGGGGAAAGGCGATGCTTTCCTGGAAGACGAGGACTTAAAGCCCCTTCGCCTTCCATGAAGTCTTCAGCTTCAGCAGGGACAGCTGATGGAGCCCTGTCACCCAAGGTGGAAGACTTTACAAAACCTGCAAATGAAGAGATAGAGGAAGATGGGGAGTCAAAAAGGGGCCCGCCCCAACAACCTCACTTACCTCGCTACCTACCACATTGTCCTGCTCTGTATTCATTGGTTCCAGGTCCAAGTCCTAACGCGGCAACGTCCTCCTCCGATACCTCCGCGTACAGGATGTCCTCTTGGGGTGGCTGGGTCGCATCCCGGATCTGCTGGATGATGGGGTGGCTAGTTCTTCCGGCACTGCAGCCGCCACCCGAGCGCGGGTAAAGCAGGTCCCTCAACTTAAGCGTCGAGGACATAAGGCTTCCCGACGGAACGTTCCTCCCAACCCAGCCACCCAGGCCGGAGAGACTCAAGAGAAGTCTTCTTGGAGGACTCGTCGCCTGTAAAGAAAACCAGACAATTGGGTTGAACGAAAAGACGGTTCGAAAACCATATAAACACTACATCGATATGAGGAACGTAATAAGAAAAACTATATCTTACCGACTCGTCCTGGATGCCAGCACACAGAGCGAAGCAAACCTCACAGCCGTCGGGGTGCCAGACAATCAGGTCATCTAACCGGACCGCACAACCAGCGTGGGTCCGGCACACCACGTGTCCATAGGGCTGCTGAGGCTGGCGGTGCACCCAGCTCCTCACAACGAACAGTCTGTAAGTGTAAAAAGTACATGAACCTACCACTCTAAGTAACCTAAAGCTGGAAGGCCAGGGTATTTCAGCTTACAACCGGAATGCTCCGGTGGAGAGAAAACCCCCTCGTCAAGGACGAGACCACCAAGCCATAAATTAAACAGAGTGGAAGGCAAGATACTTCCAGTCCCCGGAATACTCCGGCGGAATGAAAGGTTTGAGACAACAGGGACCCACCACAAGGGCTGCCAGCAAAAAGGACGGCGGAACCCCAGGGTGGAGCACCGGACTCAAAAAACATATAAAATAAGAATAGTGGCGGAGTGAGATGCTCACTCTGCCAGATAAACTAAATATATATAATATTCAGGTAAAATAATATACAAGTGATGGTAAAAATGAGAAATCCACTCCGGAGACCAGAGGTATCCCTCTTATCTCATTCACTCCCCCTCTCTCGAACCTCCCCGCCAGTGAAACAAGGTGGGTGAGATGCCCGTCATGATAGGCCAAGTATATAACATAAGCCGGAGCAGGCGTCAACAACCCAACCAAGCAACCCGATGGAGAGTGAATAAGATCCAGGAGAGAATGTCAAACCGCACGAATCGGAGCGAGTAAACGAAACATCAAAACAAACACAGCGCTGCCGGGGCTGGTTCTGGGAGGGCGAATCTCTCCACCAGAGGAGTCCCCAACTCGGAGAAAACGCCATCTAGCGTCACCCGCACGAAGTAGAGCAAAGCAAGCTGGTAGGGGAGGGGGTAGGGAAGAGGAGTAGGCTACGAGAGTGAAAACAGGAGACAAGGGGAAAATGATTCACCCGCTCGACTGCAAGCACACGCCACACCAAGAATATAATATGAACTGGTAGGACAGGCCTACTCCAGGGAAGGGCGACCAAGAACTCAACGCCCAACTCCTGACTAGGCAAAGCCTAGATGGATATCCGAACTTAGGCCTAGCCTAGGCTAAGGAAGGAGAGAAGGGAAGGGGGAGGAAGGGAAAACAGGAGAGAAATTCTGTGCCGAGAACCAACCAGGACCGAAAAGTGGGGGGCAAAAAGGCGAATAGCCTAGAGGAAACACACCCAATGAACTCTACTCCTTGAAAAAAGAAGGGGAGAACAAAGGGCTCACTCTGCCACCCCCAAACGGCCACAGAGGAAACAGCAACAAAACTCCCCTCAACCTGATGGACCACTCACACCTAACCTATGAGGGGCGAGAGGACAAGGAAGGATGAGCCTAACATGATAGGCAAAAAAAACCCACACATTACAAAAAAACCATCACACAATAAACATAAGAATAATTCTAAGAATAATTTCTAAGAATAATGTGCTCATGCGAGGTGCGTAGCCTACCTCGGAGGAGCGGCTAGTCCTAAAGCTGCCACTACCTCAAAGCGGTAACAAAATAATATATAAAAGCACCAACGCCAAAAATAATAATAATAATAATATTAATATTAATAAGTTAATACCAACTAGGAACTCAACCTGGGAGACCTAGCTGGGGGTATGTGTGGAGACCTATAGGGACCGATGGGGTTCATCAAAACAATTTTAATAAAACTCCAATGGAACCACCGCAGGAAACCCACCAGGAGGAGAACCGGGGGAACAGATAAGAATATAACGACAAGGAGACAACCCCGACAGAAAACACTGAAGGGATCGCCTCACGGTCAACATGGCTGGCTAGGGACGCCGTGAAGGCCATAACAACAATCTCATAATTGTGAAAAAAAAGGGAAAAATTCAGCCAAACTTATTGAAAAAACCCCACAATAAGATGGTACTTAACTTGGAGATGGTAAAACTGCTTGAAGACATGTCGAAACAGTTGAAATATATCCAAAAGACAAACAAGCACAAAAAATTTTACCGGCAACAGTCACGTGCTAGAAAATGGAATGAAGTAGGTGGCGCTGGTGTCGCGGGTCTGGCGGGCGTCTGTGTGTGGGAGCTGTAACGGCTCACCGCTCTCTTCGGGGTTTTAACATGGGGATATCTTCGAGTGTAGCTCCGTGGTTGTCATCCTTTCACTCACCCTTGGTTATACCGACGTCTTCCTTGGAGAAGACGCTCGATCTGGGGGTAGTAACCCAGCATTCCTGAAAGCTCTTTTTCTCTGGTATATCTAGCAATTTATACCTAGAAATTCGTGTATGAATGGAATTTCACCGGCTGACACGGGGGTTGGACTCAGAAATGATATTTTTTTCATTTCTGATGGTTGCATACTTAAACTTCAGGCAATGACAAAAAAAAGGAGCCAAAATGAACTCTTAATTTTAAAAACTAAGTGCTGTGATTTTTGGAAAAACTTTTTTCCACTTCGCGCTAACTCCTGAACGCCGATCTAACGCATATGGGAGACGTTTTTTGTAAATAGAGGCTCGGCGTTTAAGGGTTAATAGTTTTATCACAAAAAGTGCATTTAGTCATGAAAATTATATGAAAATACAGTAATTAGTGAATATTTCTCAGTGAAAAATACTGCGAATGGGTGAATTTTCCACGGATAATGGGTAGATACATTCGACAGAGAAATCCGCGAATACATGAGTCCGCGAATACAGGGGGGTTTACTGTACTTACCCAGTAATTACATACCCATTAGTTTCACTTAACCAGCAACTTAAAATTTTGAAATTCGCAGGTGGCGCTCATTTGTTTTGGGGTAGGTGACGTGCCCCGCCCACTTTTGGGGGGAAAGAGAGGAAAAACTTTGCAAAGAGCTCAATTTGTTTATGCCCCTATGTCCATGTGAGGGGAGGAAGGAGGGCTCCAATCATGTAATTACTGGGTAAGTATATAAAACTTTATTCTATTATAAAAATGTCATTTTTATTTATGCAACTTACCAAGTAATTACATAGCTGATTGAGAGGAGGTGGGAAGGCTTGGACATGTCTACCCAAAAACATTATTATTAATGGTAATACTGTAAATTTAAGAGCAGAGGAACTGATAACACTGAACCAATGTTTGTTGTTCCTTACCTGATAAGAGAGTTGCTACAGGTAGATACTGCCTCTGGCTGGAGCTCACCTTGTAGAGGCGAGGCGGTATAGCCTGAAGCGCCTACTACTATAGTGGGTGCTTTGCAGCGATGGACCAATTCTGATGGCTAGCAAAGAATAAGGATGCCCCTGGCCAGGGTGCAGTACCATACACAATAAACCAGAGTAAAAAATACAGTCACCAAAAACCATCAAAACAATATCAAAACACCAATACCTAACCATTAAAGAGAAAAGACTAGAGGGTACTCCAAGTACAAAGTACTCCCAGGCTCCCCTATGACTCAACACACTATGCAGGGCGAAGATATAAATGAAGGACATTGCCTCCTACGTTTCCTCCCCTAACACCACACAAGCTGCATAAAACAGGCCCAAGGTACTGCACTAATCCTACACTGTTTCTATATCCCTTAAGTAATGGGAAGCAAAAACTAATTTACATTTCCAAAAGGTTGATTGTAAAATAGAAGCAAGGGATAAATTTCGCTTAAACGCTACAGAAGTAGCAACTGCCCAAATCTCATGAACTTTTACCTTACATGAAGGAAAAGACTCCTCTCCAACCATGGAGTGGGCTTCTGATATGAGGTCCCTGAGAAAGAATGCCAGGGCATCCTTGGACAGAAGCTATGAGGGGTTTCTTACAAAACACCAAAGGGTGTTTGAAGTTCCCTGCACTGAATTCGTTCTGTGGAGGTAATATTTAAGGGCTCTCACAGGAAAGAGAGTTCTCTCTTCTTCAGCTGGACCTACAACTTCAGAAAGGCTCTTAATAGTAAAAGAGCAAGGCCATGGTTTCAATGGCGTTTCGTTCTTAGCTAAAAAAATTCAATGAAAAAGAACAAACTGCATTTCCTTGTGAAAAGCCAATTCTTTTGTCAAGGGCATGAATCTCACTGGCCCTTTTTGCTGTGGCCAAGGCGACCAGAAAAAGTCTTTCTAGTAAGCTCTCTTAAGGAGATAGAGTCCATAGGCTCAAAGCAAGGGCTGGATAGCCATCTAAGAACAATGTCTAAGTTCCACGAGACTAATGGAACTTCCTTCAGCTTAACCCTTAAACGCTGAGCCTCTATTTACAAAAGTGTCTGCTGTATGCTGGCGGGGTTCGGGAGTTAGCGCTAAAGCGGAAAAAATTTTTTTCAAAAAATCACAACAAGCTTAGTTTTCAAGATTAAGAGTTCATTTTTGGCTCATTTTTTTCTCATTGCCTGAAGTTTAGTATGCAACCATCAGCAATGAAAAAAAATATCATTATCATATATAAATATTGGAATATATGACTGCGGAAAAAAATTTCATATATAATTGTATACAAATCGCACTGTGAGCAAAACGGTTAAAGCTAATGAGTTAATTTTTTTTTTGTTGTACTGTACACTAAATTGCAATGATTTTGGTATATAACAAATTGTAAAACGATCAAAGCAACACAGAGGAAATATTATCACAAAATGATGCGTGAATTCATAACGCGCGGACATAAAAAAAAGTTTTTTTAAAAATTCACCATAAATCGAAATATTGTGCTAGAGACTTCTCGTTTGTTGCAAAATGAAGGTAATTGATTGAATATTACTAGACTGTAAGTGTTTTTTAGCATTGTAATTGCAGTTTTCGACCATTTTGGTCGAGTTAAAGTTGACTGAAGGTCATGAGTTTTTTTCTATTTATCGTGATTTATATGAAAATATTTCAAAACTGATAAAATTTTACAACCATGAGTTATTTTTTTTGTTTTTTATTCTACATGAAATTATGCACATTTTCATGCACAACACTTTATGTAACGCCTAATAGAAAATGATGCGAAAAATTACAACAAGGTGACTAAAGAAATTTGAGATTTTCAGCAGTTAGTTATTTCACACGCGGAGGTAAGGAAAAAGTTTTTATAAAAATTCACCATAAATAGAAATATTGTGCTAGAGACTTCCTGTTTGTTGCAAAATGAAGGTAAATGATTGAATGTTACTAGAATGTAAGAGTTTTAGCTTACAATTGCATTTCAACCATTTGGTCAAGTCAAAATTGACTGTAGGTTTAAATTTTGGCACTTATCATGATTTATATGAAAATATTTCAAAACTGATAAAAGCTACAACAATGAGTTATTTTTTGTTGTATTCTACATGAAATGATGCACATTGTCATGTAATAATAAAACTTTATGTAAAGTGACTAATGAGAAAATGGTACAAAAATTATGACAAGGTGACATAAAGAAAATTCTGAGATTTTCAGCAGTGTTAAATGATTGAATGTTACTACCTTGTAAACAAAACAATTGCAGTTTTTTCAAAAATTCACCATAAATCGAAATATTTCAGCTAAAATTACAAAGAGACTTCCGTTTGTTGCAAAATGAAGGTAAATGATTGAATGTTACTAGAATTTTAAGAGTTTTAGTTTACAGTTGCATTTTTTTACCATTTCTTTGGCATTTTTCAACCAAGTCAAAGTTGACCATAGGTTTAAATTTTGGCACTTATCGTGATTTATATGAAAATATTTCAGAACTGATAAAAGCTACAACCATGAGTTATTTTTTGTTGTATTTACATGAAATTGCACACATTTTCATGTATAACATTTTATATAACGCCTAATAGAAAATGGTGTGAAAAAATTGACGATGAGATTTTTGACTAATGAAAGGAAGGAGATTTTCAGACAGTGTTATCTGCAAAATGAAGGTAAATGAGGTAGAAGGAAAAAGTTTTTTAGAAAAAATTCACCATAAATTGGAATATATTTTTTTGCTAGAGACTAGAATTTGTTGAAAAAATGAAGGTAAAAGATTGAATGTTACTAGAATGTAAGAGTTTTATTACAATTGCATTTTTATACCATTTCGGTTGAGTCAAAGTTGACATAGGTTTAAATTTTGATTTTATATATGATTTATATGAAAATATTTCAGAACTGATAAAAGCTACAACCATAACTTATTTTTTTTGTATTCTACATAAAATTGCGCAACATTGTCATGTATAATACTTTATGTATTTATATTTAATAGAAAATGCAAAAAATTATTGACAAGGTGACTAAAGAAAGTAAAATCCTTATTTAGAGGTTTGAGATTTTCAGCAGAGTTATTCTGATTCTGTGTTGTAAACTGTGCTATTGAGTAAGAAAAAAGTCTTTTCAAAAATTCACCATAAATCGAAATATTGTGCTAGAGACTTCCGTATGTTGCAAAATGAAGGTAAATGATTGAATGTTACTAGAATGTAAGAGTTTTAGTTTACAATTGCATTGTTTTTTTACCACTTCTGTCGAGTTAAAATTGTTTTGTTTGACCGACAGGTTTAAATTTTTTCATCATAGTGATTTATTAGAAAATATTTCAGAACTGATAAAAGCTAAAACCATGAGTTATTTTTGTTGTATTCTATATGAAATTGCACATTTTCATGTATAATACTTTAGTACTGCCTAATAGAAAACAGTGCAAAATTACAAGGTGACTAAAGAAATTCTGATTATTTTCAGCAGAGTTGTATATTAAGGGAAGGAAAATATTTTTCAAAAATTCACCATAAATGAAATATTGTGCTAGATGACTTTTAATGTTTGTTGCAAAATGTTGAAGGTAAATGATTCCGAATATTAGCCAATTTGTTACTAGAAGGACAATAATCAGGTTAAGATGTTTTTGTTTGACATAATGACAGTTTTTCTTCCGTTTTTAGAAAAAGACTTTACTGTTGACATTCAATTTTTTCCAACCATTTCTTGGGACTCTTAAGATAAAGAAATAATTTTCTTCAAATATTTGACTGATATTTGGTCATTTTTCTTTAAACACTTTCTTAAATAAGAAACTATCTGATTATATAGTACCACAGAAGAAAAATATTTGAGAAAAAGAAGTAGTGAAAGCTAGAAAACATTTTAACATGTTGAGTTATTTTTTGCTCCACCTACAATTCCTTTTAAATTTATGAAATTCAATCGTCAGTTGTATATACACATTTTCATGTATAACACTTTAAAGATTATTGAGGGTCAGGAGAAAAAAAACGAAATTACGACAAGGATTGTCCAAAGAAATTCAGAAATTTTCAAATATATGGTACAAGTACACTTATTCTGACAGGGCCAAACAAGTCAAACAGAACTGCTTTTTGGAATCGTTATTCATAAAACAGCTAGTTCCAGTTGAACTCAAAACCTCTGTTCAGTTGTATGGTTTTAGTTTTCTTTGCTATATAATGACTTTTTAGTCATCATTTCAACCTTTGGGAACAGAATGTCTTGTTTTAATGTATATTTATTAGCATGTTTACTCTTTAAAGTCATTAGGCATCCATAATATTTTAATAAAATTTTATTGTTTTGATGATGTATAAATACTATTCACTATTAATGTTATAAACAAATAATGTTACAATTACTGTATGTATACTTTTTGCTTCATAATATATAAATTTGATATATATTTATATATAATATATATATATATATATATATATATATATATATATATATATATATAATATATTATTATATATATATATATATATATAATATATATATACATATATATATGTCATATATATATATATGTCTATATATATATATATGTCTATATATATATATATATATATATATATATTATATATATATATATATATATAGGTGAATATATATATATATATATATATATATAGGAATATTTATTCAAAGACTTCACCAATTTTATTAAAGATAACAAAGACTTAGGAAATCAGTCTGTGTAATTAGACAGCTTCTTGGTACAGAGTATAAAATATAAAGAGAGACATAAACAAGAAAAGACACAAAACAAAGATCAAAATTTAGCCAGGGTTGCTAAACACCATGTGTACTGAATGCAATCACTAGTTTGAATCAAATTGTCATTATACCAAACAAAAAATACTTTAAAAATTTTAAGATTTGAAACTAACAGTTAGAACAGGCTATTAATAATAATAACATTAAAACTTATAATACAATTTTATGAACAGTGGTAAAATACTATCTAATTTAAAAAGACCCTTTTGGGAACTAATATTCATAAGTAATAAATACCTTGGTCAAACTGGTAAAGAACTAGATTATCATCTAAAACAGCATCGTTACCAGTTCGAAACAGGCCAATTGACAAGTGCTTTATTTGTACATATGGAATGATTTTAACCATTGATAGACTGGAAAAATTCATCTGAGATAATTTTTTGTAATCAAATTGTTAAGAGAAATATTTTGAAGGCTGCCTTTATTAAGCATTTTAACAATCAACTTATGAATATTAGTTCGGTCTTTTTAAATTAGATAGTTACCTTTGTTCATAAAATTGTAGGGAAGTACAATCCTTTTAGCAATATAATGCTGTCTAGTTGTAGTTTCAGTCATTAAGTATTTTTAAAATTTAGCATATGTGACAATTTGACTTCAAACTAGTGATTGCATTCAGTAATGGTGTTTAGCTTGTTGGTGGTTTTGATCTTTGTTTGTGAAGCTTGTTTATGTCTCTCTTTATTTATTTTACTTTGTACTGCCAAGAAGTGTACGCATTTTTGAAAGCGCTTGTACCTGGTCTTTAATTTTCACAGAATGTGGTCGTTGTCACGATGTATATAGAAAGAGAAGAGGAAGTTTAGATTTACTTTACATGATATATATACATATATATATATATATAATATATATATATATATATATATATATATATATATATATATATATATATATATATATATATATATATATATATATATATATATATATATATATATATATATATATATATATATATATATATATATATATATATACATATATATATATATATATATATATATATATATATATATATATAAATATATATATATATATATATATTTATATATATATAATATATATATATATAAGGGATTTTGACAAAGGAAAATCTATTTCTGGGTGAAGGCCTGTGTCGCTGAGTGAAATGTCCCTATACAGCACACATTTCTAGGTATAAGTATTGCTAGATATACCAGAGAAAAAGCCAATAGGATGCCAGAGTTACTACCTCTGGATCGATACATCCTTATAGGATGTCGGTATGTCATCTAGGAGCGAGTGGAAGCCACTACCACAGACACTTAACCCAATAGACTCCTCCTCACCAAAACCCTCTGCCTAAGAGGTGCTGATACAACGGTCCCACCACCGCTACTACTAATTCTACCCACAATGCACATCCCCGAAATAGCACAAGCTTTTTGGCTAGATCAGGTGGGAAATATAGAGAGGGTGGTTCATTTGATGACTTATTTTCCAGAAATAGATTTTCCTTTGTCAAAATCCCTTTTCTGGGCTTGTCCTCTGTCTTCTGAGTGAAATATTCAGAGAATTGACCAAAGTTTTTGTAAATTTAAAAAAAGGATTAATTGTTTTAAGGATAAAATAAAATTTTTATTTTGAATATGCTTTTACTAATCCAGAAAAGCAAATATAAAAAATAAATTAGTACAAAAGGACTATAACTGTCTTAATTAATGCAAATTAATGTGGTTACAATCTTAAGATTAATAAACAAACTAGTAACCATCACCTATAATAACAATATTTAGTGAAAAACTTTAACAACTAAGGTGATAAAGCAAAGCCAGGAATGGATTGAGAAGCAACCCAAGCCCAGACAACAAGATAGGAAGGACGGAGTACAAGCGAGGCAGGTAGGTGAGAGGTACCAATTGGTAGGGCAAGCAAAATACAAAACAATTACAATTACAATTTACCAATAATAAAATATTATAATACAATATTAGGCTGACTCTGGGAAACAATGTTCCCTGCAGCGACAGCAGAAAACTTCAAAGCCTCTAAGGATTTGAGATAATGACGTTTAAAGACTCTAGGGATTTCCAGCCCGTATATTTTTAATTTCCTCAAAATTCATGTGTTGGAAATAATTAACTGAGGTGGCTACAGCCCGGATATCATGGACCTGGGGATTGAATCGGATTAGCTTGTTTAATAAAATAAAGTATTTGTTGTCTAATGCCATTCAAGGAGATAGTTCCACCATTTTCTCTAACAAAAAGTGGACCTGAAGACCTCTGAGAGGTTCTCTCTAGGTAGGCTTTTAATGTGACCACCGGACATAAGGAGGGATCTTCTAGAAGGGGTATTATCTTCCAGGGAGACCACCTAATTAGAGGATCTTCATTCTTAGCTAAAAACATTTGATCTGGAGAGAGTAGAACCTCTCCTGATGGGAGGAAATCCACATGATTCGGCTCTCTAGAAAGGGCTGACAGTTCAGAGATTCTAGCTCCTGAAGCCAGGCTAATTAAAAACAAAGTTTTTCTAAGAAGAGTCGAATAAGGGCAAGACTCATTATTTGTGTCTGAGGCTAACTTTAATACATCGTTTAAAAACCAAGAAACCGTTTTAGGACGGGTTGTTGGTCTAAGACGGCACAAGCTTTAGGAATAGATGAAAAGTATGAGTCCGTCAGATCAATATTAAATCCCCAAAGGAATACTTTCTTTAAGGCAGATTTAGTTGTAGTAATTGTACTAGCTGCCAGACCTTTGTCAAAAGGGTCTTAAAAAATGAGATCGTAAGATTAGTAGTCATAGTATGAACGTCTGACTCTTTCAGAAAGTTAGCAAGTTTTTCAACTGCTGAATCATACTGGTGAAGAGTAGATTCTCTCTTATCTGATTCCAAAAATAATGTGTTTTGAGGATCAACATTAGCATTTTTCTGATGCAGAAACTGCTCATGAAATCCATAAAGTTAGGGCATTCAGCATTCCTGAGGAAGCTGACACAATCTGAGTTTGCACTACTTGGGTTAATATTGGATGAGGAATTTGCAAGGCTCTGAGTTTCAGCTCTAACAGAAGCGGAAACCAATTGCTCTTCGGCCAGTTGGGAGCAACTAAAGCTATTTGACCTTTGAATGACCTGAGTTTGTGTAAAACTTTCCACAGAAGATTTACTGGAGGAAACAGATAGATCTTCTCCCATTTGTTCCAATCTATTGACATTGCGTCTGTAGCATAAGCCCGAGGGTCCAGGTTCGGAGCTATATAACATGTGAGTTTGTGATTTGATTCCGTGGCAAACAGGTCCACCTGAAGCCCGGAAATCTGTTGGAGAATCCAATTGAAGGATTTCTTGTCCAAAGACCATTCCGATTCCAGAGGAGTCGTCCTTGACAGAGAATCTGCAATCACGTTCCTTACTCCTGACAGATGTGTTGCTGACAGGTGCCAATGGTTTTTCATTGCTAATGAAAAGATCGCTATCATAACATGATTTATGTGACTTGTCTTGGAACCTCCCCTGTTCAGACAATGAACTATCACTGCACTGTCCAGAACTAACCTGATATGTATGTTCCTGGCCAGACGTAAACGTTTCAGAGTCAAGAAAACTGCCATTGCTTCCAGAATGTTTATGTGGAAGAGACGAAAGTGGCTTGACCAGATTCCTTGAACCTTCTTGTACTGCGAATAGCCCCCAACCAGTCAGAGATGTGTCTGTGTGGATGATCAGGGCTGGAGGGGATATTGTAATGGAATCGATTTGAAAAGACTTTTGGCCGTTGTCCAGGGAAAGTCTTTTCTTTAAGATTGAGGTATGAGGAGACTTTGTCTCTGAATTTGCAATTGGCTCGGCTTCGCCACACTCGATTTATGTCCTTTCGTTTTGCTTTGAGGAGAAGGTCTGTTACTGACGCAAAACTGGAGGAACCCAGGATTCTTTCTTGAGTGCGACGAGAGGCTCGTTTGCACTTGAGAAACTGCCTTGTTGCTTTGGCAATCTCTTTGCATTTCACTGGGGGAACTGAAAGTTTGTGGGTGCTTAAGTCCCACTGAATGCCCAGCCACTGAAATTTGGTTGCCGGGGTTAAACGAGATTTCTTTGTGTTTATATGAAAACCCAGATACTCTAGGAACTGAATCACTAACTTTGTTGACTTCCGACATTCGGAGACGCTGGAGGCCCAGATTAGCCAATCGTCCAGATAAGCCACCACCTTGATACCTTGAGATCTCAGTTCCTGTACCACAGCTTCTCCCAATTTGGTGAAGATCCTGGGCGCTATGTTCAGTCCGAAAGGCATTACCCTGAACGAGTAAGCCTGTCTTCCCAGTCTGAACCCCAGATAAGGGGAGAAGTTTCTTGCTATTGGAACATGATAATAGGCGTCTGTAAGATCTATAGAGGTGGTGACGGCCCATCGGGAAGTAAGGTCCGCACACCTGAGAGACGGTCAACATGTGGAACCTGTCGCATTGAATGTAAGAATTTAGAGTTGACAGGTCTAAAATCACTCTTCTCTTGTCTGAGTCTTTCTTTGCACGCTGAATAAGCGTCCTTGAAATTTTAAATGTCAGACTTTCTTTATCGCCTTCTTTAAAAGAAGGTCTTCTGTATAGTCTAACAGATCTGATGTTGGAGTCTGATAGAACCTGACAAGTGGAGGGGTCCCCTACCCAGCTCCACCCTAGGCCTTTGAAATGATACTGTGGGCCCATGGACTGAATGTCCAATGGTCCCTGAAGAGGCGTAATCTCCCACCTACCTGGGGATGTTCATTTATTGTAAGACTTGCTGTCTCTAGTTCCTCTTGAACCTCTACCTCGAGATTGGAGTCTGGGGCCAGATCTAGACCTGAAGCTCCCCTACCTCTATTACCCTTTGAACTGACGTCCGGTAGCCCTGAAAGGTCTGGGACTCGTAAGTAGGGTTGAAGGCAGGAGAAACATAGGTTGTTGAACCAGCGGGATGGTGGGCCGGTTGGTTCAGTACAATGTATTGTGGATGTCCCTTGGAGGTGGAGGGCTGGGCAATCTGACCACCGGAACTGTCTGAACAATTGTCTGGGTCTGGGGTGCCTTATAAGGGGATGAAACCTCCTAGACCTCTTCCTGCCTCTAGGTTGGGGCCCGAAAATTCTGACGACTTCCTCTTAAAGGGGAGTCCCCACGGATCCGAAGATTTTGATTGGCCCTTGAGGCCTCACTGATCACTGAATTGACCATATCTTCAGGGAATAGATTGGTCCCCCAGACAGAGGATTTTATCAGCTTGTTCGGCTCATGACGGATGGTCGCGTCAGCCAGAACAAACTTTCGGCAGTTCCTCCTTGCCACAATGAAATCAAACAAATCACTCTGGAATGAGGCCAGTAGTGATTTTGTCAGGACCCTGAACAGAGGTTCATCCTTGTAAACAGCAGACGTCAATTCCACAGGTGATGGAATTGATAGATCTGCTGAGACGGCACCAGCCTCATACTCAGCTTTTATCAGAGACTCCGGAAGCCTGGTCAGTTGTTCACTGAAAAGATTCAAGCGCACTCCGAATCTAGTTTACCCACTGTAAAGGTTTCCGGAGCTCGGTCCAGCATTCTAAATCTGCTGGGAAGAGCAGAGAAGTAGGCTCCGTCTCACGCAAGCCTGCGTGGCATAGGCTTCTCCTCTGTTCCGGCCTGAAGGGTTAATTCTGCCACTTTAGAGGTGCAAGGAGTGGGACATCCTCATTTACCGTGAACATCGTAAACCGCCCCTTATGAGGGGTCAATCTAGTGTTCGAACACTCCCAGTCAGATAGATTCTAACCCATGTCGATCTGCGTTGGTCCCTGGGAAAGATCACTGTTTCTTTGGGAACTTTATCTTCCCTTACCAAGGCATCTTCGAAAGCCGAGCATACGGAAGGAAAAACAAGATCCGTGGGGAAGAACTCGTAATCTTCCACAGGGCGGTGCCACAACCTTCAATGGTTAATTTACCATTAGCTTAAAGGGGCATTAAAGGCAAGACGCCAAGGGTTAGAATCCTCATGGCTGGCAGCTTAGAGGCGTCTGGAATGGCATAGGACCGTTGCTGTACCGGACCTGAACTAACCAGTCCGCCAGCGACTTCTCTTGCGTCTTTAACCTCTCCGCCAAGGATTGAACATACTTTCCCGACGACTCAAGACTCGAGGCAAGATCGCGAGACATTGCCTCGAACTGAGAAGAGACCTGTTCGAAAACATTCTCATCATAGACTCCGCGAAAAGCTTCAGCGTCAAAGTCAGGTTTTTCGACCTGCTCGACTTTGTTCTCGACCCCTTAGAAGGGGGAGTAGCTTTCTGGGCGGAAGTCGAAGGTTTGAGTCAATGAAACTTTGGCGGAGCTAGGTTCAGATGAGGTTTTCGGGGGTCTCCCTCATACCTCAATCTAAAGAAAAGACTTAGCCCCTGGACAACGGCCAAAAAGTTAGTCAATTTAGGTAATGTCTTCGTCTTCAAAAGAGGACTTCACCTTGGGGATCACCGACCTGAACGGGTCCCCAAGGTGGAGCTCTTAGAGAATCCTTTGAAGGATGAAGACGAAGACGCAGGAGAAGTGAGAGATAATGGATTAATTAGTCTACCTGCCTCACTTACATCCCTACCTTCCTCCTCCAGGTCGATGGCCATTGGTTCTGACGTCCAGGTTGATGTTGGCCACTTCTTCAGCCACTTCCCGCACAGCTCTTGCTCTTCTGGTGAGACCTGGGTTTCAAGCCTAATCCTGTTGATCAGGGTTCAGCTACTTCAGGGGCTATTGGCTGCAGAGGCCCTAGCATTCAGGGTAAAGAATGTTGCAGATATCCTCTGCCAGCACATAAGGACGCAATTCTGACCAACGTTGCCCAAAGCCGCCAACCCAGATCTTTAATGTCACTAGAGACGGCTTGACGGGACCGAGGGACCTGTTAATTGAATCTCATGTCAATAAAAGGGATTGACAAGGATATTATCTTATATCAAATATAAACACAATTATTTAAACGAACTGTGTTAAATACAATTGAAGGTTAACAAATGCGAATCATCAACCACATCCAAATAAAGTGCGTAGCACACCCGCAGCAAAGGTCAGGATGCCAGACCAGGTGGTCGTCGACCTCGACTGCACAACCGGCATGCGATCTGCATGCTACATGGCCACAGGGTTGCTGCAGGTAGGCATTACCTGGCTCCTGGCAATGTACCACCTATAATAAAAATTTATACATGAGCATCTAAAATAGGTTTTATTTTTTGGAACGGGCTAAACTAGTAAAACTTAAAGTAAATATTATGCCTCACACCGGAGTTGAGAACTGTGGATATTGGCGGAAAGTCTCCGATGGGATCCTAAACAGGTGGGCCAGACATGAGTCAGATCACGCCGAAAGCAATTCCAGTGACGCCGAACGTCACGATAATTAACTAAATGCACAGAAATCAACAACCAGGAGGGCTAGTTTTGACGCCAAGAGTCGGGATAATTCACCAAACTTCGCTCAACAGAAATAGAAAAATAATAACAGTAATAAAACCCATATCATTCGGCTCCTCTACAATTCCGCCGATAACAAAGCAACGACGCTCAAGCAAAAGTCTTATTAAGACTAAAGCGAGCTAACGATAGCTGCCGGAAAAGTCCAGATGACGGAGCGTAGAGAAGCAGGAGCAGAAAATAAATCACAATTACTACTAGTAAAATTTATAACAGTTTTCCAGTTCCGCCTGGCGAAGACAACGACTCTCAACTAAAGTTTCTGCTAGAAGCTAAAGCAAGTGGATTTCCTCCGGAACAGGTCCAGACGGCGCGAACGGGAAGACACGGGAGTGAAAACATGGAAGACAACAACAGGTCAGGTGCCTCTGGAAGGCACCTTCCACTTTAGTGTCATCTCAACCGAAAAGGCAAATGAGCTAAGCTCTAAAATGCCCCAAAGGGAGAGCCAAGACAATAGAGACTGATATACAGGGGGTGAGATATAAGGCAAAGGATGAACATTTATTTTACTATCACCCAGCCTAACCTCCAGAAGGCACCTCCTGGAAATGTAGGCTAGGATTCGCCAGTTAAAAATTTCCAACGAGAAAGAGCGCTAGCGCCAAATCACTTCCAGGATTGAAGAATCAACTGGTCAGGAGGAAGGGCCTGCACTCAAACCCTTGAAGGCCACCCAAGAAAGTTTACCAACTCAGGCCTATAGGCCAAGGAGGAAGGAAGACTGTTTATATAATATTTTATTTTCCAAGAATTTGGCAAATTGTAACTGGTCATTTAGGCTAACAACACCACCCAAACAGACTCAAGAACTAATACACACATAATAAATGACATAATGACATATTAAACAAATATGTCTTACACCTTAGTATGAAAGCTAGGCTAGGCCTAACTTTCAACTTCTAAGATATAAAATAATAGTTTGTTTATCAGATCAACCACATGTTTTTAAAATTGAAACTATCATTAAAAGAATTGTTATTTAGTATAATTTAATTTTCTATATCGTTTGAATTAAAGAAGGCAATCATATAAAAATTTTATTAGTATCCTTAATACATTAACGAATATTTAAAATCTTTGGCCCTCAGTCGATGTTAAACAATAAACAGGACTAAAATAATCCGTTTGCAGAAAAAACATTCAAATTTGAATACTCAACTTAGAAGAAGATCTGATCAAATGATGCCATCAGAAGGCGAGATAATCCAAATTAGGAAAATAAGAATAGAATGTTAGCACCACAAAAAATCACGAGCCAAAAGCTAAAGCGTGCTATAAGCGGATGGTGCATTGTGGGTAGAATTAGTAGTAGCGGTGGTGGGACCGTTGTATCGGCACCTCTTAGGCAGAGGGGTTTTGGTGAGGAGGAGTCTATTGGGTTAAGTGTCTGTGGTAGTGGCTTCCACTCGCTCCTAGATGACATACCGACATCCTATAAGGATGTATCGAACCAGAGGTAGTAACTCTGGCATCCTATTGGCTTTTTTCTCTGGTATATCTAGCAATACTTATACCTAGAAATGTGTGCTGTATAGGGACATTTCACTCAACGACACAGGACAAGCCCAGAAATATATAATATTACATAACAATTTTTAAAGTAAATTGTATTTTTCCTAACTATACAAACCTGAGGTCCTTTACATTAGGAATTACTTTCAGGCGTGGGCTGGAAACGGCCATTAAACTCTTGAGCAAGGTGGTTAGGCAGTAACTACCACCAGGTAGGCGGGGATACCCGCCTGCCCAGATGTAAACATTCCAGTTTGCCTTTCGGTCCAGGTTCAGATTGAGGGGTGGCATGAGGTGGACATAAAGTGTAAAGGACCTCGGGTTTGTATACTTAGGAAAAATACAATTTACTTTAAAAATTGTTATTTGTTCCGACACAATATACAAACCCTCGGTCCTTTACATTAGGAAGACACTGGTTGGAGGGAGGAATCTGAGTGAGTCTCCTGAACTGACTGGAGTTCTGCACACCTGGGTTACTCCTCCTGGTCGAAAGAGCGAGGAGGAGTACCGTGCTTCTGACATATTGGTCGGAGTGTAGGAACTGCAAGATCAAATGTCAGATACTGGACCTTTTCACGAGTGAGGAAACGTAACTCCTACGAAATAGGCTGGAAGGATCTAGAGTCGGAGGCAGTAAGGAAAAGCTGAGATAGAGGAAGGAGCAGAATTGCTCCTATGATTCTATAAGAAAAATAGAACGGGTGCTCGATGTGTAGTCTTACCGCATCAGTGCCAGTTCCAGCAGCTATTGGTTCGAGTCCTATTCTCATCCCTAAGGAGGAGAAGTTGGAGGACGGGGAAGGAGGAAGAGAAGCCAGTCACTCTCGGAATCCTTCTCACTTCCAGAACCAACGTCTTAGGCGAGATGCTACTCATCCTCTTGAAGGAGCTGGGTAAGACAACACAACTTGTTGAGCAGCCACCACAGAGCCAAGGAAAAAGGGTTCCAAGGGCCTGTGGGCAAGACCAAAGGAAGAAGACAAGAGTGTGGTCTAAGAGACCACGTCTTGCTTCCAGACCGACAGAAACTTCCGGAATGTGAGGGATGGACCAAGCCATCGACTTCGTCAGCTCTCGGGTGAAAGGTACTGGTATCGTTGTCATCAGCTGCTAAGTACCTCCTTTGATCGCTTCACGAAGTCAGGAGGAAGATGTGTCCTTAGACACTTCTTCCTTGGGAAAGACAGTACTAGCGAAAACGTTGACGACATCCAGGTTAGGAATGTCGAGCCTTTCGGAAAGTACCACAGCTCCCAATAGGACAAAGTAACGAATGATCTGGATCATCGACACAAAGTCCAAGGAGGAGGGGAACAAGAAGGACTCGAACCCGATAGTAGATGCCTATGGATTCGGAGTCCACCTACGACATCCGAGGAGGAGTCGAGGTATGATCCCCAACCCTGTTCTTCCATCTTCTACGCCAAGGCCAGGGTAAGATGAGAGATGGTCCTAAGAGGGCATATCTCTATCCAACGACTCTCGTAGGGCACGTGCAGAGCACAGACAGGAACCCTAAATGAGAGTCGCATGCCACCCAGGAAACACTTCCCTGGGGGAGCATGACTGAAGAAGCTTCTCGTCCGTAGCTAACTCTCGACTGAGGAGACGAAGGCTACTTCAGATAGACGACTAGGTCGCAAGGGCCTACTTTCTTCACAAATGAAAGGGAGAGAAGCAACCCTCGGTGGAGAAGACGAGGAAGTCCAGACTTGACGAGCGACTCTGACCCAAGAAGAAGTTCCGACAACGACACCACCAGCGAAGACGGATCCAGTCCCTGGGACAGTGTTGCAGAGGACTTCAAGGGATATCCAGCTATATCCGTTGTCCCTTGGCGAGAAAGCCTGTGCTTGCAAGGAAAGCTGGAAAGTCTCCCAGTCCTGAACACACAGGGATGTATTGCCTCAAGAACCGCTTCTTGTGTAGCTGCTACAGGAGGTTGGGTCAAGCGGAATTCTTCTTGATGCCTCGGCAATCAGGTCGGATGAAGGCGAAGTCTTCAAGTATTTGTCTGTAACTCGGGGTGAGCAATGTTTGTGAACCCCTAGCGAAACGGACAAATATGGAGGGAAAAAACATCGATATCGAGTTTTCACCAAAGAGACAGCATGCCTCAATGGAGCGGCCCCTGGTCTGGTATGAAGGAGCGAGAAAAAACTACCGACTTGTGTGCAGGGAGGCAACAAAAGGACGGTAGGGATTTCCCGGTCGAGCAGTCTCTGCATGAATCTTCGTTAAGAAAGAGAGAGCAGCATGTTCTGTCCCAATCACTCAACCCCGAGGCCAGGCTTGCTTACCAATACATCCCCACCAGGAATGCATCTGGTTAATTGAGCTGTCGAGTGTGCAACAGAACAACACTCGAGTACCTGCAAATGTCGAGATGAAACAGGAGGAGAAAACGATTGCCTCTTGTTTGTCAACAAATGCCACTACTGTGGTTTTGTTGTTCAACGAAACCAGTGAGTGCCGCAAAACCCATCCTGTATTCTCGGAGGGCCAAAAGGCTGCCCTGAGCCCAGGACGGTGATGAGAAGGTCCTAATCGTCTCGGTCACACAAATTCAAAACAAGGTCTTACCAGTGTGCGCCTATTCCTCAATCTGTGAATCCGTAAGTAGACACAAGATGTGAGGGGAATATGCAAGCATATTCGAAGGTTCCTTCAATCAAGCATTAGCCTAACTCTTTTCTCAGACATCGAAGTTTCTGCAAGATGACAGGGTACCAAGGCAATTAGCTCTAGCTGGCTGGCATTTCCCGAATTGGGAGCACGGGAGAGGTGGCGGGATGTAAGTTCGATGGAAAGAATTGCCAAGACCTAAGGGAAATAGATACTTCTCCTAAAGGAATCCATTCCCAGGTCTCGGCAATGTCGCTGCCAGTTCCAGAGACTCGATAAGTATCATTTCGTCCAGGCATCAGCAGTTGCAATCTTCTTCTGAAGCCTAGGACTTCTTAGCTAAGGAGTTGAGGGGGGCTGGCTTGAACTCAAGGTCCAGTTGAGATGACTAAGACCCAAAGTTCTTGGCCATTGTCCAAAGGACAAGTCAGTGCCCTAGTGGGAATCTTGATTACCGGGGTATCTGGCAAATCTCTGAAAGAGCAAGGCAGAACCAAGTAAAGGTTCATTCCTAAGGATCGAGCCAACTCGGGACTTGAAACTGGAAACTGGAGACAAAGTCCAGAATTGCCTAAAAGACTGCAGTCGGCAAGACCCTCCGAGGCAAGAAGAATTCATATTCTGTCAAGGCAGGGTGGAAGCTTGGTGTCTCGACCTGAATTAACTCCTTCGAAGAAAAGAATTCATCAAGTCAAGAACGCTCTCGGAAGCCAGGACTGCGGAGGTCCCTGACACTCTCAGCCCCTCGGGAATTGCAAGGGTTGCGAGTGATGAAGGTTATTCATTGGGGGAGCCGCGGTCCTGTCCCGGGGAACCTCGTGCTGATTCGTCAGCACTAAGTTCTCCGAAAACACGGGGGCAATCGTAACTTGAAGAGGAAGACCCTCGCTGTTTCCGACGCGTGTAACTCCTGTACCTCTCCCCTTGGAGGAGACCTGACAGATCCCATGAAACCCTCCTCGGCTACCTGGTTATAATATGAGAGGTGGGGACCGATACCCAAAGCACGCCAGGCAGCCAAACTCCAGAGAAAATTTCATCGGAGCTCTCTCTGTCCGTCTCGCGCCTCTCCGAACAACCGAGAGGAGAAGAGAACAGGTGAGGAGAAAAGAGTATCCCTACCTGTCCTACCAGTAAGATAAGCAGGAGGGGCGGACCGTGAGCGATAATCAACTGAAGGAGATTACTGCCACACGGGGGAAGAAGAGCACTTGTGCCGTGGCAAAGCGCTTTCCTGGGAAGAGCAAAAAGTTCACTCGAACATAGCCGAGAACCCGAATCGGAAAAAACCGAGTAGGGCTGAGCCGAGCCGAGCCGATCACGCCAAACGCGATCCAGCTGGTTGTTATGTGGCGGACTAGAGGCAGGCGAGCCGGCGAGCCAGTCTGGCAAGCTGAGCCGAGCTGAGCCAGTCTTGTGGCAAAGCCTGGCCAAGGGGCCTGGCCAAGCCAATTCAGGAATCGTAACTGGGCAGGCCGGACTCGTCTGCTGTGAACAATTGCTAGTTTCCTGAACTCTAAACTCCTTCAAGGCTGAGGCCTCTCGAGTAGAAGGTTCAAAGGGGAATTCTGTGTCTGCTATCTTGCATGCTCGAACCCTAAAGTTCGAGACACAAGAATGAAGCCCGCCCGAGCAACCGAAGCAGCTGGCGGGCAGTATCGAGACACCTGGCGTCTTGGCACCCAGACACCTGGGTGTCCTGGCAACCAGACACCTGGGTGTCTCGGCACTTTCTCTCGTCCTGTGCCTCTCGTAAGGAGAGTGCTTGTGGTTCATAGAATTCGAGCTACCCACGAGACTTCCAAAAATCGGGAGCTGCTGCTTTGTTTCCTAATAGATCGAAAGAGCCAAGCACAGAACCAGTCTTAGATGCAGACTTCCAAGACTGGCAACGAGGGCGTGGCCTTGAGAGGCCGCGCTCTTGTGGCCCCTGAAACGCATGATCCCACAGGAGAATGCGAATTGGTTCCCACCCGAGGGCGGGAAGAGCCAACGAGAGAAACTTGTCTCCCGGAAGAGAGTCAGTCCCTTACAAGTCCCGCAGGACTCCCGAAGTGAATCTCTTCCCTGCTTCTTCTGATGTTCGAACCGACAGGATCGAGACACCAGGCTGGGAACCTGACCGAGCACTGGCAAACACTCGGGGAGCGCTTGCGGTGCTGGCAGGAAGAGGAGCCGAGACACCTGGGTGCCTCGGCCCTTTCTCTTGCACTGCTCCCGAACTGGGCCCAGGAAAATCTCTCCAGACCAGATCAGGATACTCAATATTCCATAGAATCTTGAGCACTCGGAGTGGCTTGCGAACGAGCGCCCGAAGCAGCCCACATCTTAGAGGCGGAACCTCTAAGACTTGGGAACGGGATCGCAAACTGAGGTCTGCACGCCCACGGCTTCCGAAACACAAAACCCACGGCTATGCCAATCGGTTTCCTAACCCGAAGGTCGGGAAAAGCCAACGAGAGTTTCACTGCCTCCTCGGAAGGAGGCAGTCCCTAGATGTCCAAGGGCATCAAGGGGAAGAAGCAGCATTCCTCTCCTTCAGCCGACAGAGGTCTGTCCGATTCTCAGGACCCCCTTGGACCTAGGGAGAGGAAGGGAAGACGCAGCAGAAGACGAAATCGAAGATAAGATGAAGAAGACAGCGGCTACTTCCACAGGGCGGCTTCCTTCATCTCCACTCCGACATCTTCTACAGGATAGGTGGACATGAAACATTGTAACCTTCAGGGTAGTCCGGCAGGAACACAACGGACGCAGCCAGGACACCACCACCAGGAGAAGCAGCAGGCATGATCAGGACAGCCGATGCAGGAGCTACGGCAGCGGTTCGGAAAGCAGGAGCTACTGCAACGGCCAGAAACATCACCAAAACAGGACGACTTCCTTCATCTTCATGCCGACATCTTCTACAGGATGGCAGACATTGTAACCTCTGGGGCAGCTGGCAGGAACGCAACGGAAGCGGCCCGAGGCACGACCATCAGAAGCGGCAGGAATGATCAGGACAGCCGATGCAGGAGCTACAGCACAGGTTCGGAGGGCAGGAGCTATTGCAACGGCCAGGAACGTCACTTCCACAAGGTGACTTCCTTCCCCTTTCACGGCAACATCTTCTACAGGATGGCAGACATCGTAACCTCCAGGGCAGCTGGCAGGAACACAACGGAAGCAGCCCTGGGCACGACCAATAGGAGAAGTAGCGGGCACAATCAGGACACCCGATGCAGGAGCATGCAGAGTGATGATCACTCTGAATCTAGGGATGATTCTGGTGGCACCCAAATGGCCACAGGCCGTTTGGTACCGGACCTGCTATCTCTCCTCTCCGAGGCGCTGAGAGAGATCCCCCACTGGCCCAACCTGCTGTGTCAACCCCACATAGAGTGGTACCACCAGGCAGTGCAGTCCCAGTGTCTTCACGGCTGGAGGTTATCCACCATCTCTTGCGAGCGAGAGGCTTTTCGCGCCGCGCAGCAACAGAGATGGCAGGATACCTCAGGCGATCCTCCTCAGCAGCGGTATACCAGGGAAAGTGGTCCGTCTTCTGTGGTTGGTGTTGTCGAAGGTATCTCTCCGATCGGAGCTACTATTCAGCAGGTCGCGGACTTCCTCGTCTTCAACCTGAAAGAGAAGCTTCTCTCCGTTTCAGCTATAAAAGGCTACCGCGCCGCACTCGGCCTAGTCTTACGGCTGAAAGGAGTAGACATCTCTTCCTTCGAGATCTTCCTGCTAATGAGAAGCTTCGAAAGGTCTTGCCCACCCAGGGATCTCAGGCCCTGTGTGGAAGATGCGTGACTCGTTCTAAGGAGCCTGACTGGTGCACCGCATTTGAGCCTTTTACAGTGTCGTCAGACAGGAATCTGACCCTCAAGACCGTCTTCCTGCTGGCCCTGGCATCGGCGAAGAGAGTTTGCGAACTACACGGACTTTCCTTCAATGTTAAACACTTGAGGGGATGGGGATCAGTTACGCTCGATTTCTTCCAGGATTTCGTAGCGAAGACTCAGAATCCTTCGGTCCCTGACACAGTTCAAGTCCTTCACGATGTGTCCTGTTAGAGTGCTGCAGCACTATCTGAAGAGGACTTGACATCTCCGGCCTGAGTGTCAACGAATCTTCGTTAATACTGGCTCGACCAAGAAAGTAGTGTCCAAGAACACCATCTCCTTCTGGCTTCGTGAAACGATAAGGAGAGCGTATTCTGCTGCAGGAGAAGACGACACCAGTACGCTTCGTCTGAGAGGTCACGAAATCCGCAGCATTGGTCCGTCCCTCGCATTCCGGAAGAACATGTCGGTTTTGCAGGTGCTGAAGGCAGGTGTGCAGACTACCTTCACCTCCTTCTACCTCCGGGATGTTGCTCACAAGTCCTTGGACACTTTTTCCCTAAGTCCTGTGGTGGCTGCTCAACAAGTTGTGTAGCTTACCCGGCTCCTCTAACAGGACAGGTTGCATCTCGCCTAAGATGTACGGTTGTGATTGGGAGAATGAATGTGGAGTGACTGGCCTCTCTTCTTTCTCCCCATCCTGGCTCTCTTCCTACGGGCAGGGAGTGGACATGCCATTACATGCTGGATCTGGCGGTCGATGCAGGTAAGTACCCAACGGGAGCTCCCGTTCTGTTTTCCGTTCAGGTTGATAGAAGCAACCCCACTCCTTCCTCTTGCAAGGGAGGGAGGGAGACCATGACTATAAGACAAACCCAATGCTTGTGATTGCCTTTATGTCATCCGACTCCAAGTTCTTCCTAGCCTACTGTGCACAAACTGACATTTCCTCTTTCATGCAAAGGGACCCAGAAGTCTGACAACTGATCCCGCATTTCTTACAACCTGATCATTTTTGTCAGAGGCAGTTTTTCCCTCCCTTGCTCTATCAACCAGGAAGGGAAGACAAGGTGGTGAACTCCAGTCAGTTCAGGAGACTCACTCAGATTCCTCCCTCCAACCAGTAAGTCTCCTAATGTAAAGAACCGAGGGTTTGTATATTGTGTTGGAACAAATCACAATTTTTAAAAGTAAATTGTATTTTTCCTAACTATACAACCCAAGGTCCTTTACATTTTATGCCCACCTCATGCCACCCCTCAATCTGATACCTGGGCCGAAACACAAATTGTAATGTTTACATCCGGGCAGGCGGTACTCCCACCTCCCGGACGGTAGTTAACTGTCTAACCACCTTGTTTGAAGTTCAATGGCCGTTTCCAGCCTACGCCTGAAAGTAATCCTAATGTAAAGGACCTCGGGTTTGTATAGTTAGGAAAAATACAGTTTACTTTTAAAAATTGTGTTATCAATTGCCCAGTTAGCTTCTTTGGTTAAAGTGCTAATGGATAATAAAGGTGATTCAGAGAGCCGGTGGCGCCCAGTGCTAGTGCAGTGTTAGTGGAGGAGGTGGCTGTTCGGCCTGCCGATTCTCCTAGGCGAAGGTCCCTGGTATACTCCCCAGCACTTGGGAGGAGTCAAACTGGTAGTCTAAAGGAGGTCGGTGGGGCTGCCCACGAGCAGTCGCCCCCTTGATTCAGTCTGTTAACGCATCCCAGACTGCAACCAAAGGCCATTGGAAAGGCCTTAAAGTTGATGTGCATGGTATGTCCTCTAGTTTGAGGAACTAAGCCCAAGGCATCAGGGCCATTGAAAAGGCGTGCAGTGGACGTCACAAACTTTTCTCCTTGACTTGCAAGAGGAGTAAGGATCCCGAGCGCCCTTCTTGTAGTCACTGGGACAGCCCAGAACCATTTTCTTCTGTTAATCTCTCGGATGAGGATCGTCATCCAGCACTGAAGCGCCAGGCATCTCGTAGGCATTCGTCATCTGCCAAGGATTGTCGTTTGGAGTCCAAGCGTCCAGCAGTATCAGAACTCCATATGGTAGTCGAGTGCCTAGTAGCTTCAGTGCGTCAATCAGCACCTGACAGCCCATCAGCTCCCGTTCATGATTTGGCAGCCAAGCTCCCAGTTAGAGACATATGTCAGGCACCTGAGCTCCTGCACATTCCTTCTCTGGTGCCTGTTCTTCCTGCGTCTTCAGAGCGCCCATCAGCGCCCACTCGTCTTCTTACCCAGCAAACTGCTTCAGGCACTCATGCTGTTGAACCTTCTTCGGCTTTTCAGGCTCCTGTAGTCATTGATCCTATCCAAAGTAAACTAGACAGTATTTTAAGTCTACTTAAGAAAGCTCCTCCATCTGCCCAGGCACCTGCAATGTTACCCTTGTCACCTGTATCTTTAAGGAAGAAGTCGTAGGTGATCAGGAGGCACTGAGTGACACACCTTCTATGGCGATGCCTCCTTGCTGAGGTTATTATTAGCTACTTTTCTTAGCTTCTTTTCTCCACCTACTCTCTCCTCTCCTGCTTCAGCATTTGTTGTGGCATTTGTTGTGGAGAATCAGACTACTGGTTCATCCAAGTTGCCTAAGTTAATCCTCTCTTCTTCAGCGAAGAAAGCACTGAGTGACATCCAAGAGTGGCTAGCAGAGAAGAGAGACCAAGGCAAAGCGACTTTGAGTTTTCTCTCTTCAAGACTCATGAGTAAGCTACTGCTTTTGCCACAGGGGAAGCTCCATCTCTGGGAGTTTCTGCCTTCTCCCAGGGAAACTTCTCCAGACATAGATTCAGCGAGGAGATCTGCGTTTACTTTGGCGAAGATTATGTTTTCAGCCTCCGAGTTGGCACATCTTTTAAAGAACATTTTTAAAGTCTTCGAGGTTATGAGCTTTTTAGACTGGGCTGTAGGCACGCTTGCTCACAAGATCAGAGACTGCACGATGCTTCATCAAGATTCTTTGTCCGACTGGCTGGGAATACTGTCCTGTATTGACAGGGGTATTAGAGACAGCTCCCAGGAATTAGCTGGTCTTAAGGGAACTGTGGTGTTCCTTTGCACCCAAGGGAGTAACACCTCAGAGTCAGCGCTTCTGGTCTCGCCCTTAGTCAGGACGCACCTTTTTCTTGAGGCAACAGTGCTGAATACCACTGCTGATCTTCAAAAGAAGAACACACAGGACCTCCTATCTCAGTCTGCTAGATGTCCTAAAGAGCTGCTGGCATTTACTCCCAGACCTTCGACACCCCTGCAGACACATCCCTTTCAGAGCGGCAGATCCAGACAGTACTCTAGACTGAGAACCAACACCCGTTTTACTCAGCGCTTCATCAAGAAATCCTCTTCTAAATCCTCCTCCAAGAAATGAGGACTTAGTCCTCTGTACACAAGTAGGAGCAAGACTCCTTCTCTTTTGGGAGCAGAAGGGAGCAGAACCCTGGATAGTATCTGTGCTGAAGGAGGGCTACACCATCCCTTTCATGAACAAACCTCCTTTAGTAAACACGTTTGTCACATTGACAGCTTACTCGTCAGGCTCAAAGATGTTTGCAGCCCTCTCACAAGAAGTCAAGTCTCCCATGCTAAAAGAGGCCATAGAAGTGGTAAAGGACATTTACTCTCCGGGATTCTACAACCGACTTTCCATAGCTCCCAAGTCATCAGGAAGCTGGAGACCTGTACTGATGTCAGCGCCCTGAATGTCTTTGTGCAAAAGACAACCTTCAAGATGGAAACAAACCAGACAGTCCTTGCTTCCATTCGCCAGGGAGAATGGATGGCGTCCATCGACATGCAGGATGCGTACTTTCACATACCAATTCATCCTGCTTCGTGAGAGTACCTCAGGTTTGTTTTCAAGGGTAAGGTGTTCCAGTTTTGGGCCCTGTGTTTCGACTTGTCAACAGCCTCCAAGTGTTCACCAGAGTGCTGGCTCCCCTTGCAAAGTGGCTTCATCTGATGGGGATCAAAATATTCTCAATCAAGAGAACAATGTACAGAGGAACTCTTCTCCTGGGTCAGGATTTGGACCTTCTCATAAATTTAGAGAAGTTGCAACTGACTCCTACTCAGGAGATTCAGTATTTGGGGATGAGGATAAATTCTCAGAGTTTTTGGGCTTCCCCAGTCCCGAAAAGAGTGGAAGCATGCCTGAAGACAGTAGGAAAGACTTTGGAACTGGACTCTTGCTCAGCCAACAGATGGATGAGCCTTCTGGGCACCCTCTCATCCGTGGAGCAATTTTTTCTGGGGAGGCTGCATGTGAGTCCTCTTCAGTATTTTCTAAGGGCCAGATGGAACAGGAAGAAGTTCCCAGACTCGTTTGTTTTTCCAGTAACAAGAGAAACAAAGGAGGATCTACTCTGGTGGAATTGCAAAAGAAGATTAACAGAAGGGAAGTCTCTTCTCCCTCTGAACCCCAACCTAGAGTTCTTCTCAGACACATCAGATCTAGGTTGGGGAGCTCTCCTGGGAAGCGAAGAGATCTCAGGAATGTGGTCCCAAGAACAAGAGATCTTGGCACATAAATGTGAAGGAGCTAAAGGGAGTACACCTAGGCCTTCAATTCTTTGCTTCGGAAGTGCACAGCAAGACAGTGGCAGTACATTCGGACAGTATGACTGCAGTGTCTTACATCAAGAAACAGGGAGGGACACTCTTTTTCCCTGTATGAGACAGCAAGGGACCTTCTCCTCTGGTTGGACTAGAACAACACCAGAGTAGTGACCCACTTCTTACAAGGGAAGCTCAGTGTTCTAGCGGATGAATTAAGCCGCCAGAAACAAGTTCTCCCAACAAAGTGGACATTAGATGCAGTAGTTTGTTTGGATCTATGGAAACTGTTGGGGAAACCTATGTTAGAGCTGTTTACATCCTCCAGGAACCATTGGCTCCCTCTTTTCTTTTCACCAGTCCCGGACCCTGTAGCTCAGGTGACCGATGCAATGTTGCAGGACTGGTTAAACAAAGAACTTTATGCCTTCCCTCCATTCACTATGGTGAGGCAGGTATTAAACAAATTCCAGTCCCACCAAAATGCATCCATGATACTGATAGCACCCTTTTCTCCAGTGAAGGAATGGCTCCCGGATCTGCTGGAACTTCTCGCAAACTTTCCAAGACTGCTGCCTCAAAAGAAGCAACTATTCAAACAGCCGCACTTCAGACGGTTTCACCAAAACCTGTCTACTTTGGCCTTGACAGGATACAAATTATTAAGTGATTACTCAAGAAGAAGGGCTTTTCAAAAGCAGCTGCTGATTCTATTGCAAGGTGCAGAAGGCAATTGTCTAAGAGTCTACTGGACCATCTTCAGGGCATGGTGTAAGAGACACAATGTCTCCTCTACTAAAACGTCTGTAGCAGAAATAGCAGATTTTCTGCTACACCTACAAACTTCTAGAGGTCTCTCTACCTCCACCATTAAGGGGTATAGAGCAATGCTAGGCTCTGTCTTCTGTCACAGAGGAACTGACTTATCCTCCAACCAGGACTTGTCAGACCTAATTACGTCCTATGAACAGGACTGGATTCATAGAGGGGCATAGGGGGCAACTGCCCGGGACCTCTTGTCTCAGGGGGTCCCCCGACTCAAAAAAATAAATAAATAATAGATAGTTGGGAAATTAGTAAGATAAAAAAAAAATATTTTGTGATCAAGGGGGACCCCCCCATAACACACTGAGAAATATTTTATTTATTTATTTTATTTTTTATTTTCTTTAGAAATTGTAATGATTAATGATGTAAAAGGTGCCATTAATGGCATTAAGTTAGAGTAACAGACATTTAAACAAAAGCCAATGTATGATGAAGCATAATCTGCATGATTATCGTTTTCATTGTGATCTAAATTTGAAGCTGTAGCCTGTTGTTCAAAATTACTAATATCCAAATTTTGCATACAAGATTGTGGCATACAGTGACTTTTACCCTAGCACCAGTGTTGCCAAAGCTCGGAGAAACTGCCAAACCGCCCTAGTGTTTCAGTCTTCAAAAAACGCTGAGTTAGTAACAATGCAGAGAGAGACAGCAAAGCGTGACAACTGTCACATCACATTGAATTACATCGCCACTCATCCTCTTAACCCTTAAATGCCTGTTGGACGTAGCAAACGTTGACTAAAATTGTCTGTTGAATGCCGAGTGGACGTAGCAAATGTCGACTACAAAAAATTTCAACCTTCGGTCAACTCTGACTCCACCGAAATGGTCGAAAAACACAATTGTAAGCTAAAACTCTTGCATTCTAGTAATATTCAATCATGTACCTTCATTTTGCAACAAATTGGAAGTCTCTAGCACAATATTTCGATTTATGGTGAATTTTTGAAAAAACTTTTTCTTACATCATGCGGTAACTCGGCGAAAAATTTCAGAAATTCTTTCGTCATTTTGTCGTAATTTTTGCACTGTTCTATATTAGCCGTTACATAAAGTTTTATATATGAAAATGTGCGCAATTTCATGTACAATACAACAGAAAATAACTCATGGTTGTAGCTTTTATCAGTTTTTAAATATTTTCATATAAATCACGATAACTGCCAAAATTTCAACCTTCGGTCAAATTTGACTCGACCGAAATGGTCAAAAATGCAATTGTAAGCTAAAACTCTTACATTCTAGTAATATTCAATCATTTACCTTCATTTTGCAACCAATTGGAAGTCTCTAGCACAATATTTCGATTTATGGTGAATTTTTGAAAAAACTTTTCCTTACGTCCGCCAGAAATTCTTTTTCATCACGTTGTCGTAATGTTTGCACTGTTTTATATTAGTTGTTACATAAAGTTTTAAATATGGAAATGTGCGCAATTTCATGTACAATACAACAGAAAATAACTCATGGTTGTAGCTTTTATCAGTTTTGAAATATTTTCATATAAATCATGATAACTGCCAAAATTTCAAGCTTCGGTCAACTTTAACTCAACCGAAATGGTAAAAACGCAATTATAAGCTAAAACTCTTACATTCTAGTAATATTCAATCATGTACCTTCATTTTGCAACAAACTGGAAGTCTCTAGCACAATATTTCGATTTATGGTGAATTTCTGAAAAAAATTTTTTCCCTTACGTCTGCTTGTTTGTAACTCTCGATGGAACATCTCAGAAATTCTTTCATCATGTTGTCGTAATGTTTGCATTGTTTTATATTAGTCGTTACATAAAGTTTTATATATGAAAATGTGTGCAATTTCATGTAGAATACAACAGAAATTAGCTCATGGTTGTAGCTTTTATCAGTTTTGAAATATTTTCACATAAATCACGATAACTGCCAAAATTTCAACCTTCAGTCAACTTTAACTCGACGAAATGGTAAAAACGCAATTGTAAGCTAAAACTCTTACATTCTAGTAATATTCAATCGTTTACCTTCATTTTGCAATAAATTGAAAGTCTCTAGCACAATATTTCGATTTATGGTGAATTTTTTAAAAAACATTTTCCTTACGTCCATGTGGTAACTCGGCGAACATCTCAGAAATTCTTTTCGTCTCGTTGTCGTAATATTTGCACCATTTTATATTAGTCGTTACATAAAGTTTTATATATGAAAATGTGCGCAATGTCATTTACAATACAACAAAAAATAACTCATGGTTGTAGCTTTTATCAGTTTTGAAATATTTTCATATAAATCACGATAAATAGAAAAATTCGACTTTCGGTCAACTTTAACTCGACCGAAATGGTCGAAAACTGCAATTGTAAGCTAAAACACTTACAGTCTAGTAATATTCAATCAATTAGCTTCATTTTTCAACAAACAGGAAGTCTCTAGCACAATATTTCGATTTATGGGGAATTTTTGAAAAAAAAATTTTTTACGTCCGCACGTTACTTAATTCATGCATCATTTTGTGATAATATTTTCTCTGTGTTGCTTTGATCGTTTTAAAATTTGTTATATACCAAAATCATTGCAATTTAGTGTACAATACAACTAAAAAAATTAAGTCATTAGCTTTAACCGTTTTGCTTACAGCGATTTGTATACAATTATATACGAAGTTTTTTTTTCGCTGTCATATATTCCAATATTTATATATGATAATGATTTTTTTTCATTTCTGATGGTTGCATACTAAACTTCAGGCAATGAAAAAAAAATGAGCCAAAATGAACTCTTAATCTTAAAAACTAAGCATGCTGTGATTTTTGAAAAAACTTTTTTCCGCTTCAAGCGCTAACTCACCGAACGCCGCCGGCATACGGGAGACGTTTTTGTAAATAGGGCTTCGGCGTTAAAGGGTTAACATCAGCTTTTGCATTTTAATGTAAGTGCAAGCAGATCTTTGAAAATTATGTCCTACCATATGCTGTCGTTTTTGTATGCATGCATTATAAATAAATATTATTGGTAACCCAGACTACCCACTATTATAAAGGAGGCCTTTTATCAAATTATCAATCTTATTTTATGGCCATAATTAAGTGAGGAAGCTTCAACTCCATATTCACTGCCATTATGCTTAATAAGTTATAAAGCTCATAATTTAGGCCTAACCAATGATAGATTCACTTGCAAGTGAGTGTGCAATGTAAAGGTTTACATGGAATTCGGTTCAACAATCACAATATGAAAGTATGTGAAATGAAAGAACATACACTTACGTAGTCTAGTGGATACCAGTCCCTTAAATCCAAAATTAAACTTGCTTTCATAATTCACTAGTTTTTTTTTTAATTTGGTTAAGTTTATTATGAGATGCTTTTTTCTTAATTGTATAAAAATATTGAAAACTATTGAGAGGGGGTATTATTGTACTCACGCATATATCTATATGGACATCAAAAATGAAAATATAGGCTATAGGCCTGCATCAAGATAATGTACTGTGCTGTTAGCCCACAGCAAAGCACAACAAACGTATATATATACAGTATATACAGGGTGCGGCATAAGTAACACCCTTCGTTTAATTGCGGTCGCCTGCATTGAGCATGAACAAGGTAAAATACTCATGCAGCCCTACTGTACCACCTTCATTGCCATGTTCAAATACCTTAGCATGACAGCGCCTCCAGTCATTCATCGTACTGCACAGCTAATTCATCATCATCATCATCTACAGCATACTGTAATCAACATTCATCACCAGTTACTACCCGTATGATTTAACTTTATTATTTATTATTATTAAGGTACCCAGTGTAGTATTACATAATATTATTATTTGATTTCTATTACTATTATATGTACATTACTGTAGTACAGTATTATTATTGATTTACATAATTATTTAATGTTATACAATAAATATGAAAATACAGAATATTGCTACACTAAAAAGACAAAAAATCTGCATCCGCAAATATGGAGGTTCCCGCGAATATTTTTATAGATGTGTTCCATAGAAAAACCCGTGAATACGTGAGTTTCCTGCAAAAATTTTTTAGATAGGTTCTACAGAAAAACCAGCAAATGGGTGAGTCCATGAACCTTGAGAACGCAAATATGGGGGGTTTACTGTATATATACTCTGTTGGTCGCAAGTTCGAATCTCCGACCGGCCAGTGAAGAACAAGAGGAATTTGTTTTTGGTGATAGAAATTCATTTCTCGCTATAATGTGGTTCGTATTCCACAATAAGCTGTAGGTCCCGTTGCTAGGTAACTATTTGGTTCTTAGCCACGTAAAAATAAATCTAATCCTTCGAGCCAGCCCTAGGAGAGCTGTTAATCAGCTCAGTGGTCTGGTTAAACTAAGATATCCTTAACTTACTGTATATATATATATATATATATATATATATATATATATATATATATATATATATATATATATATATACAGGTATATCTCCGATTTATGACGGGTCTATAAAATTACGACGATTATGCCGAGTTTTACAAGAACTCTTTCAGATATATTCATCAGAAATTATTTCCGGTTTTACGGCATGTTCCAGGGTTACTGGATTTAATAAATGCGCTGATCTGATGGAAGGAATATGGCTCCAAAACGGCAGAATAATAAAAATTTGGAGGGTTTTTGATAAAAAACTCAATAAAAATGCAGTTTACATCATTTTCAATACACCCAGGCATTAAAAGTCAGGTTTTCTTAGGATTTTGTGATTTTTGACAAGTTTTTGCTTTATGACGATTTTCGCTTACGAAAATGGTGTAAGAACGGAACCCGTCAGAAACTGGGACTGCCTGTATATATATATATTATATATATATAAAATCATGAAGCTACAAATGTTGTTTAATATCCAATTCACGCTATCTCGGGAATATCCCCGATGGGGGATTATCACCGAAGGGGAATTTTTATGTGATAAATGGATCAGCACCGCCAGGTCCTGATCCCTGGACACGATACTTTCCAACAACTTCAGTCAACGTCAAACCACTGAGCCATATATATATATATATATATATATATATATATATATATATATATATATATATATATATATATATATATATATATATATATATATATATATACATATATACATATACATGTATAACTGAATCACAAAAATATGGAACATGATGAATATATAAATAAAGATAAAATCCACTGAAGAAACGGAAACACTGGAGTGCTGCATGAGGCCTTCGACGCTAGTCCTTTACTTAGAAGACTGAAGAAATATAAAAGTATGTTTACAAAGAAAGCTCATATAAATGACAGATGGGGATTATAAAGGAAACATATGTACAGTAATACCTCGAACTTCTGCGATTCGAAAGTTGCATGAATTCACAGACACACAAATTTTTTATTGAACCTAACTAATGGTCATACACGAGAGTTTTTTCACTTTGTTCTGAACATTTCCAGGACACTGAGAAACCCAGCAAACGTGTTTGTTTAATTTTTATGTAATTTATAAGTTTTCAAGCTTTTATGTGTAAATTAAATAAGATTAAATATTATTAAAAGTAATAATTTCTCTCTCTTTCTTTCTTTTAGTGAGATGAATTTTTATGGTACATGTAAACAGGTATGTTTATTTGTATGATAAATAAACTTTTAAGTAATAATATGTACTAATTTTCAAATATTAATAAGATTAATAAAATTTAATAAAAATTTTGACAAAGGAAAATATTTCTGGAAGGGGCCGTGTCACCCGGTGAAAAGTCCATTCAGCATAAGGTAATAATAATACCAGAAAACTGTAATGAAAATTTGTATTATCTTGAGCTCCACTAGATGGAGTCGTTATGGAAAACAAATTCTTCGGAACTTATCTATAGAGATCCCTTTGTAAGAAGGTGGAAGGCAAACAAAGCTCATCTTTTGTAAGAAGGTGGAACAAAATGTCATTTAACATGACAAGAATGAGAGTGTTGCTAATCAGTGGTCAAATTTTTCTTGTAATTCTCTCTCTCTCTCTCTCTCTCTCTCTCTCTCTGTGTCCGTAATAATTCATAAAAATTTCACTCTCTTAAGTAAGTCCATATCGTGATGCATTTCATATTATATGGAAATCCACCCAGCAATTATGGGCACTTCAGTGGGACAGAGTAGGCCCCAATAAAATGAAAGAAATCACTTGTCAGACACACCCTTGGAAATATGACCTAATGCCAAGGAAGTGGAGGATTGTGTAGATTACATGATTGGCCATACACATTTAACTCACGGCTTTGTGATGAATGGGGAGAATGAGCCCTTCTGTGACAATTGCTTGTTTCCACTGACTGTTAGGCATTTGCTGGTTGAGTGTCCCAGTCTGGTGGAACTTAGGAATCTTTTTTTATCAAATAGCAGTGAAGCAGGTGGTAATTATAACATGGCAAAACTGTTGGGAGAAAGTATATGTATTAATAATGTTATCTGTTTTATCAAAGAAGCTGGTCTTCTCAAATATATTTGACAGCCGTGCTGTGTTAGTATATATATATATATTTTTTTCTCAAGTTGTACTGTTTATCAGATCAAATTTATTAATAGTTCTTTTTAGCAGAATTTTATATATTTATTTATTTATTTTAGTTAGTTTTCTTTTTTGTTTTTTCTTTTTAATAAAATTTATATGTAGTTCTGTTTAGCAGAATTTTAATTTTAATTTTTATAACATACTATAAAAGTGAAAAGATCACATTTAGTATTCAGCGTCGGTGACCCTGGTAGTTGTGACGCCAGATAACCCACAATTAATCAACCTATCTCTCTCTCTTGTTTGAAGTTAGCCAACCTACGTATTACAGCACTGTTTCTCTGTATGTTTTTAACTGTACAGTAGATAATTTTGAATTGATCTAATTTTACCTGTACCGTTTACAAACTGTAAATGTGCAGTTCTAAAACATAGAGACAGAGCATTTTAGAACAGAGAGAAAGTGACAGAATAAAAAAAGTTTGTAAAAACGGGGTTGAGAAGACTTCTAAAAATAGATTGGTGGAATGGGGGAGAGAGTCACACACTATATTCTTAAGTCAACCATTTATTTCTTTTTTTAAGGGTAATGTATTAAGCTAACTCTCTCTCTCCTGGCTCCTTAGAACGAGAGTCACATCCCACGCAGGGGGCCTGAGATCCCTGGGTGGGCAAGACCTTTCGAAGCTTCTCATTAGCAGGGAGATCTTGAAGGAAGAGATGTCTACTCCTTTCAGCCATAAGACTGGGCCGAGTGCAGCGCGGTAGCCTTTTATAGCTGAAACGGAGAGAAGCTTCTCTCGGTGAAGGAAGACGAGGAAGTCCGCGACCTACTGAATAGTAGCTCCGACCGGAGAGATACCCCTTCAACGACACCAACCACAGAAGACGAACCACTTTCCCTGGTATACCGCTGTGGAGGATCGTCTGAGGTATCCTGCCATCTCTGTTGCTGCGCAACGCGAAAAGCCTCTCACTCGCAAGAGATGGTGGATAACCTCCAGCCATGAAGACACTGGGACTGCACTGCCTGGTGGTACCACTCTATGTGGGGTTGACACAGCAGGTTGGGCCAGTGGGGGATCTCTCTCGGCGCCTCGGAGAGGAGAGATAGCAGTTCCGGTACCAAACGGCCTGTGGCCATTTGGGTGCCACCAGAATCATCCCTAGATTCAGAGTGATCATCACTCGGCGAATCAGACAGAACAGAGGAAAGGCGTACATGTCGAGGTTGTCCCATGAGTGCTGGAACACGTCCTCCGCAGCGGCCCATGGCTCCGGCACGACCGAACAGAAGACCTGGAGTTTTCTGTTGTGCTGGAAGGCGAACAGGTTGATGGCTGGGTGCCCCCACAGGTCGAATAGCCTTTCCATCACTTCCGAGTGAAGGGACCATTCGGTTCCTATCACTTGATTCTGGTAGCTGAGCTCGTCTGCCACAGCATTCCTCTTGCCTGGAATGTACCTGGCTGACAGCTCCACCGAGTGAGCCACGGCCCACTCGTGCACCTGCATTGTCAACTGGTGAAGCGGGAGGGACACTAGGTCCCCATGCTTGTTGACGTATGCCACTACAGTGGTATTGTTGCTCATCAGTACCACGGAGTGTCCCCTCACTCGATCCTGGAACTCTTGGCGAGCCAGGAAGGCTGCCTTGAGTTCCAGGATGTTGATGTGAAGGCGCTTGTCGTCTCAGTGCCACACTCCCGAAGTCAGCAACTCTACCAGGTGTTCGCCCCATCCCTTGGTCAATGCATCCGAGAACAGCAGCATGTCCGGAGGGGGAGTATGCAGGGATACTCCTATCAAGAGGTTCCAGTCGTCTGTCAACCAACGAAGGTCCTCCTCATCTCCTCGGAAAGAGGAATGAGGAAGGACTGGGGGTCTCAGGACTGGGACCAATACTCCTTTAGTCTACACTGTAGAGACTGCAGGTGAAGATGCCCATGAGGTACTAGCTTCTCCAGTGACGACAGGTGACTGATGACGACTTGCCATTGCCAGGCTGGCTGCTCCTGTCGTGACAGGAACAGCTGTGCTGCCTGCCTGAACCTGCTGATACGAGAGTCCAAGAGAAAGACTTTTGCTGCCACCAAGTCTATCAGCATGCCCAGGTACTTTATCCTCTGCTTGGGGATGAGGTCTGACTTCTCGAGGTTCACCAAGATCCCTAGATCGCGGCAAAACTCGAGAAGCTGATCCCTGTCCTGTAGCAACTGCGAGTGGGAGCTCGCCAGGACCAGCCCTTCGTCAAGATACTTCAGTAGACGTATCCCATGCGAGCGGGCCCAAGCTGACACAAGCGAGAAGATTCATGAACACCTGGGGAGCGGTTGAGAGCCCAAAGCAAAGTGCCCTGAATTGGAAGACCGTCTCCCTAAGGACAAAGCGGAGGTACTTGCCAGAGGACGGATGAGTGGGCATTTGGAAATACTGTACGCATCCTTCAAGTCCACCGTAAGCATGAAGTCGTTCTCCCTGGTGGAAGCAAGCACGGATTGCGCTGTTTCCATTGTGAACTGAGTCTGGCGAACGAAATGGTTCAAGGGAGAAAGGTCTACGACCGGTCTCCATCCCCCTGAGGCCTTCTCTACAAGAAAGATACGGCTGTAAAAGCCTGGAGACTGGTCCGACACGACTTCCACAGCACCCTTGCTCAGCATGGCCTGCACTTCTTGCTGTAGTGCAGTGTTCTTCGGAGATCCTTGGACGTACGTGCAGAGCTGGACCGGAGTGTAGGTGAGGGGAGGCCGAGGCTCGAAGGGTAGTAGATATCCCCCTGAAGGACATCCACTATCCAGGTCTTGGCTCCGTGTCGCTGCCATGTTGCCCAATGGCTTGACAGGCACCCCCCAACCTTCGGCAGCTTTTGGGGGGGAACGCCACCCCTAGCGTTTCCCTTCTTCTTCTTCCCCTTGGCCCCTTTACCGGATTGGAAAGTGGGCTGAAAGGGACGGGAAGACCCGCCCTTTCTAGAGGATGAAGACTGGGACTTCTTAGGGGCCGAGGAAGTGCCAGCCTGGCCAGAGGGCCTGGCCGCAGTGGGACGCGAAGACCCAAAAGTCTTGGCCACTGCCTGGTGGACAAGCCGGTCACTGTCATCGGCCCAGCGCTTGTCTACCGCAGTGTCCACCAACTCCTTAGGGAAGAGAGAGGCGGAACCCAGCAACGGTCCATTCAGCAGGGTCACTGACGACTCGGGACCTACAGACCTGGAGAAGCGAGAGAGAACGGCGTCTCTCCGCTTCAGGACCAGGTTTGCCCACAGGTTTGCCGTCTGGTGGGCGAGGTAGGATATGGCCCTACCCACAGACTGGCACAGTCGCCCAAAGGCGGAGTCCTCCCCAGGCACGATAGCGCCCGAGGAAGCAGCTACCTTCGATACTGTGAAGGACCACAGATCGAGCCAGGAGACTGCCTGGAAGGCCGCCATGGCGGTGGCTTCCAGGGTTGTGGCTTCTTGCTGAGAGAGGGAGATGCTCTCTGCAGTAAGCTGCTGCAACATAAGACCCGGATCCAGACGTACCAAGTCCAGGTCAACCTGTTGAGGTGGCAATGACCTCTCCACTGGAGCGTAGAAGCGCATCTGGCGAGGAAGTGGGGAAGAAGCTTATCTGAGCGGTTCGATCTAAGTGAATTGTTTTGCCCAGACACAAGACTATTCACCTGGTCGAGGACCCCTTCGGCAAGCGTGGACCACAGCAGCCCCACTGAAGCCTTGGGTTTCTTCTTGGGTCCCCAAAAGGATTTGAGGCGCAACGGGAGAATCCACAGTTGAGGAAGTCGTCCCTTCCCCGAGGTCATTGTGCTGACAAATCAGCGCAATAACCTCAGCAAACATCCTCTGTATCTCGGGGGTGTCCGCATCCTGGGGAACAGGACCCTCAAGTCTTTCCAGAGTGCAGTCCTCCCAATCTACTCTCCCTGCAGGAGGGAGAACCTTGGTAGACCCCCGTGATCCTTCCTGCACCACGCAGGCGTAAGACCTGGTCGAGCCGAGGACCAAGCCAGGTACATATGGCACCCGAGGTAGAACTCTGGGGAGAAAACTCGCCAGAATTCTTCCTGTCTGACTCGTGCCCCTTGGAAGGAGCCCAGGAGGTAGAGGGGACAGGTGAGGAGGATTGGGCGCTCCCACTGGCCTTGCAGGCAGAACCAACAGGGGCAGCGGGCCGGGAGCGGTCACCAACCCGTGGTGGTGATAGCAGCCTGGGTCGAGGAGAGTGCTTTCGCCTAGGCGAAGCAGTCTCCCGAGGAGAGCGGAGCGGCTTGAGTGAGCCGAGCCACGCACTCGCCTCCCCCAAGCCAAGCTGGTCGCACGGACGAGGCCGGGGACTGGGAGGAGTCGAGCGCACGGCTGGCTGGCGCAAGCTTGCGCTGTCCTCCAGACGCGCCCCATTCTTCTTCGAAGCCATAGCCTCTCGGGACGACTGAGCAGGGACCTCTTCTCTGCTTCTCCAGGTGTTCGGACCCGAGGGACCGAAGCACTTTCCCGGGAACCTGGCTTGGCACTCACGGGGGTACAAGTAGGAAGAGTCAGGGCACCTGCATGCCCAGATTCTTTCTCTCGCCCCACGCCCGGGTCTGTACAGCGAGAAGTTTCTCCCGTATCAGCCTGGGGTACCCGGGTCTCCTTGGAAACCCAGGTACTCGGAACGACTCGCGCAAGTGTCCGACGTGGACCCACTGGCCTTAGAAGCAGGTTTCTTAGGCACAGCAGGGGGGAGTGCGGACCATGGTCTGCACGCCCTTGGCTCCCGATGCGACTGACCCGGGGGCCAGAGAAGCGGTTCCCTGATCCGTGGATCGGGAAGAACCAGCGAGAGATCCCACTGCCTTCCCTGTGGAAGGAGGCAGTCCCTTAGAGGTCTCGGTGCAAGACTTCTTAGGGGGGGAGAGGCAGACTTCTTCTTTGGCTGGGAAGCCTTGGAAGGAGAAGAGGAAGAAGAGGTAGCAGACGAAGATGATGATGATGACGACGATGAAGACGAAGACGACGACATCTTCCTCGATCTATTCTTTGACTTCCTCTTCGCCATCTTCCTCAGGATCGTAGTCAAGTCCCCAAACCATGCTGGAGCAGCTGACAAAACAGGAGCAGGCGGGGAGGCCACAGCAGCAGGCGCAACCCGGGCAGCATAGGCGGTGTTCGGGCCAGCAGTTACTGGGGCGGGAACATACGGAGGAGGAACCGGGAATGAAGGCATGGGTGGCGTGCGAGCAGCCAGGCCAGGCCGAGCCAGGGTCGAAGGCATGGGGAGCAAGTCAGTTGATAAGCCGGGCTGAGAGACAGGGGAGCGAGGAGCCGGAACCATAGACGTCATTGAGCCAGGGTCAGCAACAGGGGCAGGAACAGTCACATATGGCACCGTTGATGTTACCACATAGGAAGGCCCAGGTCATGAGAGCGGGGCCAGGAACCCAGGAAGCAGCGGTACTGACTGGTGAGTGGCAGGGGCAGCCGAAACCTGGGTGTCCAGGTGAGAAGCCACCAACACGGGTAGCTTGGAGAATCCAGACATGGTGACAGACATGGTGGTGATCGTGGTTGCCGAGTGCGTTGTCACTGGAGCACCAGGCACATGAGATACTAGGCCCTCCAGTGATGGAACACCAGGTAGACCCAGGTGTAGCCAGGCCGAGGATAGATCTGATACCTGGCTATCCACCCCGAAACCTGAGGAAAAAGTCTGGGAAGTCTCCGCTTGTTCTGGGGGAAAAATTTCCCCCCCAGCAAGAGAAGAGACCCCTGAGAGGATGTCCTGATCAACCGTCCCCCCACGCCCTTCCACACCCAATGAAACGAATGAGGAAGGGGAGGGGGAGTCCTCACCCGAGGGTGAGGGATCAAGCAGGTGAAGTTCGCAGAGAGGGAGAAACGAACCTGACACATTAGCCACCATTGGAGTCGTCAGGGGCGTTACCCTCGGACGATTCCTTGGCCGGCTTCCGACAGTAGTGTCTCCTCCCTTCGAACCTCTTCCACTGCTTGGGAGACCGGGAACAACGCTCACTACAAGGAGCGTCGCGCGAACACACACGTCCCCTGCAAGATGGGCAGAGGATGTGTGGGTCCGTGTCGACGCTAAACCAAAAGGTATTACATTTCTTGCCTCCTACCCCAGGACACACATGCTGGGGATAGGAGGGTTTAGAAGGTTTATCCATTTTCATAATGAAAAGAAAAACAAGGAATTTTCCCACCAAAAAGGTTGAAAAAGGGCAGTCAGGCAGAGAGTGAAGAACAACATCTGCATTCCAGGACGGCTGGCCGAAAGCAAATTGGAATGTTTACATCCGGGCAGGCGGTACTCCCGTCTCCCGGACTGTAGTTAACTTCCTAACCACCTTGTCTGAAGTTCAATGGCCGTTTCCAGCCTATGCCTGAAAGTAATCCTAATGTAAAGGACCGAGGGTTTGTATATTGTGTCGGAACAATCTACAATTAATTCAAATCTCTTGTCAATTTTTGACTCATGACTGGCCATGATGTTGGGATCAGAAACATGAGCTGGGCAAAGGAGAGGTTTGAACAGGTAGAGGAGATGGGACAGGGTTCACAGAAATTAAAGAACATTCATGTCTGATTTAGCAGACGAATCCTGACTAGGTAGTTTACTAACCTCCCTGGCAGTTGCTTTCCTTATTTTGTCCCTAGCAAGTTTCTTCAAATGATAATATAACAATTTTTAAAGTAAATTGTATTTTTCCTAACTATACAAACCCGAGGTCCTTTACATTAGGAGATACTTTCAGGCGTAGGCTGAAACGGCCGTTAAACTCTTGAACAAGGTGGTTAGGCAGTAACTACCTCCAGGTAGGCGGGGATACCCGCCTGCCCGGATGTAAACATTCCAGTTTGCCTTTCGGCCCAGGTACAGATTGAGGGGTGGCATGAGGTGGGCATAATTGTAAAGGACCTCGGATTTGTATAGTTAGGAAAATACAATTTACTTTAAAAATTGTTATTTGTTCCGACACAATATACAAACCCTCGGTCCTTTACATTAGGAGACTCACTTATTGGAGGGAGGAATCTGAGAAAGTCTCTCTGAACTGACTGGAGTTCACCACCTTGTCTTCCCTTCCTGGTCGTGAGAGCGTGGAAGGAAAAACTGCCTCTGACAAAAGATCGGGTTGTAAGAAACGCAGGATCAGTTGTCAGACTTCTGGGTCCCTTTGCATGAAAGAGGAAACGTCAGTTCATGCAAAGTAGGCTGGGAAGAATTTGACGTCGGATGACAATAAGGCAAATACAAGCATTGGGTTGTCTCATAGTCATGGTCTCCTTCCTCCCCTTGCAAGAGGAAGGAGTGGGGTTGCTTCTATTAACCTGAACGGAAATAGAACAGGAGCTCCTGTTATGCGCTTATCTGCCTCGATCGCCCGGTCCAGCTTGTAACGGCATGTCCGCTCCCTGCCCGTGGGAAGAGAGCCAGGATGGGGAGAAAGAAGAGAGGCCAGTCACTCAACCTCCATTCTCCCCATCACAGCCGAACAACATAGGCGAGATGCAATCCTGTCCCGTTAAGGGAGCTGGATAAGCTACACAACTTATTGAGCAGCCACCACAGGACCCAAGGAAAAAGTGTCCAAGGACTTGTGTGCAACATCCCTGAGGTAGAAGGAGGTGAAGGTAGTCTGTTGGGACCACACACCCGCCTTCAGCTCCTGTGGTACCGACATATTCTTCCGGAATGCGAGGGATGGACCAAGCCATCGACTTTGTGAGCTCGGGTGAAAGGTACCGATATCGTTGTCATCAGCTGCCAAGTACCTCCTTGATCGCTTCACGAAGTCAGGAGGAAGATGTGTCCTTAGACACTTCTTCCTTGGGAGAGACAGTACTGGCGAAAACGTTGACGACATCCAGGTTAGGAATGTTGAACCTTTCGGAAAGTACCACAGCTCCCAATAGGACAGAGTAACGAATGATCTGGATCATCGATACAAAGTCCAGGAGGAGGGGGAACAAGAAGGACTCGAACCCGACAGTCGATGCCAATGGATTTGGAGTCCACCTACGACATCCGAGAAGGATGATCCCCACCCTGTTCTTCCATCTTCTACGCCAAAGCCAGGGTAAGATGAGAGATGGACCTAAGAGGGCATATCTCTATCCGACGACTCGTAGGGGCGAGTGCAGAGCACGGACAGGAACCTAAACGAGTCGCATGCCACCCAGGAAACATTCCCTGGGACAGCATGACTGAAGAAGCTTCTCGTCCGTAGCTAACTCTCGACTAAGGAGACGAAGGCTACTTCAGATAGAAGACTAGGTCGCAAGGGCCTATATTCTTCAAAACTGAAAGGGAGAGAAGCAGCCCTCGGCGGAGAAGACGAGGAAGTCCAGACTTGACGAGCGACTCTGACCCAAGAAGAAGTTCCGACAACGACACCACCAGCGAAGACGGATCCAGTCCCTGGGACAGTGTTGCAGAGGACTTCAAGGGATATCCAGCTATATCCGTTGCCGCTCAGAGAAAGCCTGTGCTTGCAAGGAAAGCTGGAAAGTCTCCCAGTCCTGAACCCACAGGGATGTACTGCCTCAAGAACCGCTTCTTGTGTAGCTGCACAGGAGGATGGGTCAAGCGGAATTCTTCTCGATGCCTCGGCAATCAGGTCGGAAGAAGAAGTCTTTAAGTATTTGTCTGTAACTCCGGGGTGAGCAATGTTTGTGAACCCCTAGCTAAACGGACAAATACGGAGGGAAAAAACGTTGATATCGAGTTTTCACCAAAAGACAGCATGCCTCAACAGAGCGGCCCCTGGTCTGGTATGAGGAGGGAGAAAACACTACTGACTTGTGTGCAGGGAGGCAACAGAAGGACGGTAGGGATTTCTCAGTCCAGCAGTCTCTGTATGAGTCTTCGTGAAAAAGAGTGAGCAGCATGTTCTGTCCCGATCACTCAAACCCGAGGCCAGGCTTGCCTACCAATACATCCCCACCAGGGATGCATCTGGTTAATTGAGCTGTCGAGTGTGCAATAGAACAACACTCGAGTACCTTCAAATGTCGAGATAAAACAGGGGAAAAAACGATTGCCTCCTGTTTGTCGACAAAAGTCACTACTGTGGTTTTATTGTTCAATGAAACCAGTGAGTGCCATAAAAACCCATCCTGGATTCTCGGATGGCCAAAAGGCTGCCCTGAGCCCAGGACGGTGACGGAAGGTACTAATCATCTCGGTCACACAAATTCAAGACAAGGTCTTTACCAGTGTGCGCCTATTCTCAACCTGTGAATCTGTGAGTAGACACAAGATTTGAGGGAAATATGAAGGCATATTCGAAGGTTCCTATAATCAAGCATTAGCCTAACTCTTTCCTCATACCTCGAAGAGGAAAGAACAGGGGAAAAGGAAGCAGACTTCCATTTTCCACCATGGGGAAGCTTCTGCAAGATGACAGGAACCGAGACAATTAGCTCTAGCCGGCTGGCATTTCCCGAATCGGGAGCACGGGAGAGGTGGTGGGATAAGAGATCGATGGAAAGAATTGCCGAGACCTAAGGGAAATAGATACTTCTCCTGAAGGAATCCATTCCCAGGTCTCGGCAATGTTGCGCTGCCAGCTCCAGAGACTCGATAAGCATCATTTTGTCCAGGCATCAGCAGTTGCAATCTTCTTCTGAAGTCTAGGACTTCTTAGCTAAGGAGTTGAGGTGGGCTGGCTTGAACCCAAGGTCGAGTTGAAATGACTAAGACCCAAAAATTCTTGGCCATTGTCCAAAGGACAAGGCAGTGCCCTGGTGGGAACCTTGATTACCAGGGTATCTGGCAAATCTCTGAAAGAGAAAGGCAGAACCAAGTAAAGGTTCGTTCCCAAGGGTCGAGCCAACTCGGGACTTTGAAACTGGAGATCCGAATTGGGACAAAGTCCTTCTTCTTAGCACCAGAATTGCCCAAAAAACTGTGGTCAGCAAGACCCTCCGAGGCAAGAAGAATTCATATTCTGCCGAGGCAGGGGTGGAAGTTTGGTGTTTCGACCTGAATTAACTCCATCGAAGAAAAGAATCCATCAGGTCGAGAACGTTTCTCGGAAGACAGGACCTGCGCGGTCCCTGACATTCTCGGCCCCTCGGAAACTGCAAGGGTTGCAAGTGATGAAGGTTATTCATTGGGGAGCTGCGGTTCTGTCCCAGGGATCCTCGCGCCGACGAATCAGCGTGAAGTTCCCGAGAACACGGGGCGATCGCACTTGAAGAGGAAGACCCTCGCTGTTCTGATCGTGAAACCCTGTACTTCTCCCTTGGAGGAGACCTTGACAGATCCCATGAAACCCTTCTCAGCTACCTGGTTATAATACGAGAGAATCGGGGGACCGATACCCAAAGCACGCCAGGCAGCCGAACTCCGAAAGAAAATTTCGTCGGAGCTCTCTCTGTCCGTCTCGCTCCTCTCGGAACAACCGAAAGGAGAAGAGAACAGGTGAGGAGAAAAGAGTAGCCCTACCTGTCCTGCCAGAATGATAAGCAGGAGAGGCGGACCGTGAGCAATAATCAACCGAAGGAGATTACTGCCACACGGGGAAAGAAGAGCACCTATGCCGTGGCAAAGTGCTTTCCTGGGAAGAGCAAAAATTCACTCGAGCATAGCCGAGAACCCGAATCGAAAAAACCGAGTAGGGCGAAGTCGAGCCGAGGCGATCACGAACGCGATCCAGCTGGTCGGTATGCTGCAGACTGGGAGGCAGGCGAGATGGGGCGAGCCGAAGCATCGAGCCAAGCCAGTCTGGCAAGCCGAGAGTCAAGTCGAGCCGAGCCAGTCTGGCAAGCCATGTCGAGTCGAGCAGAGCCAGTCTGGCAAGCCAAGTCGAGCCGAGCCAGAGCCAGACTCAAAACTGGGCAGGCCAGACTCGTCTGCTGTGAACAATTGCTAGTTTCCCGAACTCTAAACTCCTTCGAGGCCGAAACTGAGGCCAAGGCCCCTCGAGAAGAAGGTTCAAGGGGAATTCTGTGTCTGCTATCTTGCATGCTCGAACCCTAAAGTTCGAGACACAAGAACGAAGCCCCGAGCAACCGAAGCAGCTGGCGGGCAGAATCGAGACACCTGGCGTCGACACCTGGGGTACACCGACACCTGGGTGTACCCGGCGACCAGACACCTGGGTGTCTCGGCAACCAGACACCTGGGTGTCCCAGCAACCAGACACCTGGGGCGTCCCGGCAACCAGACACCTGGGTGTCTACCTGGGCGTCCCGGCAACCAGACACCTGGGTGTCTACCAGACACCTGGGCGTCCCGGCAACCAGACACCTGGGTGTCTCGGCAGCACTTTTCTCTCGTCCTATGCTCTCGAAGGAGAGCGCTGTGATTCATAGAATTCGAGCTACCCACGAGACTTCCGAAAATCGGGAGCGGCTGCTTGTTACCTAATAGATTAAAAGAGCCAAGCACAGAACCAGTCTTAGATGCAGACTTCCAAGACTGGCAACGAGGGAATGGCCTCGAGAGGCCGTGCTCTCGCGGCCCCGAAACGCAAGATCCCACAGGAAAATGCGATCGGGTCATCGGAGAAACTTGTCTTCCGGAAGAGAGTCAGTCCCTTGGAAGTCCCGCAGGACTCCCAAAGTGAATCTCTTCCTTGCTTCTTCTGGTGTTCGAACCGAGAGGTTCGAGACACCAGGCTGGGAACCCGACCGAGCACTGGCAAACACTCGGGGAGCGCTTGCGGTGCTGGCAGGAAGAGGAACCGAGACACCTGGGTGCCTCGGCCCTTTCTCTCGCACTGCTCCCGAACTGGGCCCAGGAAAATCTCTCCAGACCAGATCGGGATACTCGATATTCCATAGAATCTCGAGCACTCGGCGGCTCGCGATCCAGCGCGCGAAGCAGCCCCCATCTTAGAGGCGGAACCTCTAAGACTCGGGAACGGAACGCAAAACTGAGGTCTGCGCGCTCGCGCTTCCAAACACAAAACCCACGGCTATGCGAATCGGTTCCCTAACCCAAGGTCGGGAAGAGCCAACGAGAGACCCACTGCCTCCTCGGAAGGAGGCAGTCCCTAAATGTCCAAGGGCATCAAGGGGAAGAAGCAGCATCCTTCCTTCGGCCGATGGAGGTCTGTCCGATTCTCGGGACCTCAGGACCTCGGGAGAGGAAGGGAAGACGCAGCAGAAGACGAAATCGAAGATAAGATGAAGAAGACGGCGGCTACTTCCACAGGACAGCTTCCTTCATCTCCACTCCCACATCTTCTACAGGATGGTGGACACGAAACATCGTAACCTCCAGGGTAGTCCGGCAGGAACACAACGGACACCACCACCAGGAGAAGCATGATCAGGACAGCCGATGCAGGAGCTACGGCAGCAGTTCGGAGGGCAGGAGCTACTGCAACGGCCAGGAACATCACCTCAACAGGACCACTTCCTAAATCTTCACGCCGACATCTTCTACAGGATGGCGGACATCATAACCTCTGGGGCAGCTGGCAGGAACGCACGGAAGCGGACCGGGCACGGCGACCGCCAGAAGCAGCAGGAATGATCAGGACAGCCGATGCAGGAGCTACGGCAAAGGTTCGGCGAGCAGGAGCTGTGCAACGGCCAGGAACGTCACTTCCACAAGGCCACTTCCTTCCCTTTCACGCCAACATCTTCTACAGGATGGCAGCAGGCAGGAACACAACGGAAGTGGCCCCGGGCACGACCACTAGGAGAAGAAGCGGGCACGATCAGGACATTCGATGCAGGAGCTACGTTAGCTGTTCGGAAGGCAGGAGCTAATGCAACAGACAGAGTGTCATTGAAAGTCACCAGCATCGACAGGAGCGATCAGGGCGGCTGCGGCAGGAGACCAGGAGAGCCCCGAGACTGTCGTGGGGTTGACATGAGCAAAACACAGGGAACAGCAGGAGCAGATAGACCACAGATACGCTAGAGGGAAGCATTGCAACAGCATACATGAAAACCAGCAATGACAGCGATCGAACTACATCGGCGGGAACAGAGTCAGAGCGATCCCGACGTGGAAATATGTCATCTAATCAGGTATTGTGGTCGATCCCGAAGCAACACTGAATGAAAGTCGGGACTGCTTCATGCAAGATATTCTTGATATATGATATCCAGCCAACTACTGCTGTCTCTGCAATGCTCACTGTCAACCTGAAAGAAAAAACAAATATGATTAGTAGAGGGAGGCTCCTCCCGCTACAAGGGGAACAGCCCTACGCAGCGTTAGGAGTTACTCTAGACGAGGTTGCTCGCTCCCTCCCCCCTTCCCCGTGTCTTCACCCCGAGCGAGCAAAGAGGGCGAAGGAGAGAGAAGGAAGAACCTATGGGAAGAGAAAAAGGACAGAGGGGAGGCCACCAAGGGCGCCGTGGAAGCGGAACTTATCGACGACGCCCGTAACCTCCCACTCAGCCCGCAAATCTCTAAGCGCAGGAGAAACACTCAACATAAGAAGGAAGAAATTAGTGATGCCCCTTACACACGGAGGCGGAAGCCCAAGAAGGGACTAATCTTAAGTCCCGATCGATGTAGGGGAAGTGAAGAAAAAGCGTCCCAAACTAATCCCGAAGTAAAGGGCGCTTCCAGTATTACGTAAAGGGCCGCTGGAGAGAAGCATTACCACTTGGTTACGCTACTCCAGTTATGCCCTTGGCCGTCAAACCCAAGACACAGGCAGGGAACGACGGCTTACACAAGGTTATCACAAATCGTGGGTTTGTATTACCAAATATCAAACACACGCAATATATAAACAAAAATACAGAAAGATCCCACCGTAAGAGCTTAACGACAGTCAGCAGAGAGAACAAAAACACGTCAGCAACGGCTGACGGCCAAAAGCAAACTGGAATGTTTACATCCGGGCAGGCGTGGTATCCCCGCCTACCTGGAGGTAGTTACTGCCTAACCACCTTGTTCAAGAGTTTAATGGCCGTTTCCAGCCTACGCCTGAAAGTATCTCCTAATGTAAAGGACCGAGGGTTTGTATATTGTGTCGGAACAACTAATGTTTTCCACTTTTTCAAGTCCCAGTCGTCACATTCTGCACATCTCAAGTTAAGAGAACAAGTTTGTCCTCTACAAACAGTATACATCACATGAGAATCGTATGATTCCTTAGTCAGATGTGTATTGCAGCCTTTGCTGCAATACCTGAAACTAGAAGCACTAGTGTCAGGCGTTACGAAAAATTCAATTAACAGGTTCTAAAAACGGGAAAAAGGGTCGTAATCTAATGATCAGGTCTCGCCTATCACTAACTAATAAAAGCGGCAAGGCTTACAAAGGAATACTTCACCAATTGACGAAGAAATATCAACCAGGAAAGTACGAATTCCAAAATCAAGCTGCTGCCAACCACAGTACTTCAACCATCAGCCAGAGAAACAAACTGAGCTCTTTGCTAAGTGGTTCCTCTCTTTCCCCCCAAAAGTGGGCAGGGTATGTCACCTACCCCAAAACAAATGAGCGCAACCAGCAAATTTCAAAATTTTAAGCTGCCAGATAAGTGAAACTAATACCTATGTAATCACTGGGTAAATTACTTATATAAAACAAGGTGTTGTATTTGCATATACAGTATTATATAACATGTTATATTCATATATCAGCAATATCAACAATACAGTACGCTAAAACATAAACAAAGTCGAACGGCAGGCACAGAGAATCCTTCCTTGCCAATGGCCAAAAGCAAAGTAAGTGTACTATACAGACTGGTGAGTGGGTGGGACTCCCACCCGTAGTTGGTAGTTAACTATATACTCCAACACCTTGTTTAAAGTTAAACGGCCATTTCCAGCTGCACTGAAAGTACTGTAATTCCTTATGCAAAGGACGAACGGTTTGTACATTGCGTAGGAACAATGGAATGTTTACATCGGGGCAGGTGGGACTCCTGCCAACCGGACAGTTGTTAACTGCCTAACCACCTTGTTCGAAAGTTAAATGGCCGTTCCAGCTTCACTGAAAGTAATTCCTCATGTAAAGGACCTATGGTTTGTATATTGTGTAGGAACAGCTTCTACTTCTTTATCAAGACTGCATAAAGAAATGATTAGCTGGATTTCAGCAAGGAAATTTAAACATACTTTCACCTGAAACCATGACTCTGGCAGTGCTTCCTCGATGACTGTGAATAAAAGCTGAGGCCCTCCAATAATGGGTGAGTGACGAAGCTAGAAGAGGTCTTGCCATTCCTGTAATGAAGACTGCAGTCAATTACAGTACAGTACTGCTAAATTTACACAATATAAGTAACTTCAACATTTGCAGAACTGTATATTTTATAGCCTCTAGGCTTCATGATGTAAATTCCAGCTTTATTTACTTTGAGTTTTGGCCCATAAAGAGTCAATCATCCATACTCTTTTAAAACTAATTTGACCACAGATACAAGTGTCAACAAAAACAATATAATGTCTTACAATATAAATATAAACATTTATTTACAATATAAATATAAACATTTATAAGACAAAGCCATTGCAACAACTTAACGTTAGGCCTATGTTTGCCTGAACAAAACTAAGATGCACCACAAAAAAAGAAGAAATCCCCTAGCTCTGCCCTGGAAGTCCATGCATCCTGGCTCCACCAGCCCTTTTTGTGTTGTCTAGATAAGCTGCATGGTACAGATAGGTTGGGAGGGAGGCAATGCCTTTAAAGTAATAGGTTGGTACTGAAAAAATTAATAGATTTTATAATCATTTGATCAAATAATCACTACTTTATGACAACTTGAATATGTGAAGACTTCCATAGCTATTTCCCCATAAAATAGACCAATAGAACCCCAGCCTGGCAAACACAAAGGAACTTTTGGCAAATGACTGTTTAGCACTCAAAAATTCTTCATTAGACTAGAAACATGCTCGCAAGGTTGTGGGCTGTACTATTTGGAGTGACTAAACAGGTACAGTACAGTACAGTAAACTGTATAGATGAGGATGATGAGTTTGTTACATTTCCCAGCTACTTCTTTCACAAACTGAAAACACTTATTCTGCTGCTTCCACAGGGCTTACTGAGATGATATTAAAAGATCTATAGATTGGAATTATATCTCAAAGAGATGATCTTTATGGAATAGAAGTGCATCTCAAAGAAATGTTCAACACCACTGCATCCAAGGCAGCATGATGCGAAGGGTCTCCATAAAATTCTGCCATTCATGTCTTTCCTGCACTTTGTCTTCAGCAAATCTCCACTTACCTCCAGCCTTCAGTGCTGAGCTTCTTGTGGATGAAGATTAATCCAAGGTACCAAGCTCACTAAGTACATACCTATGGTGAAGATGGATGAGAAGAATAAAGCATTTGTGCTTCTTCTCCTTGTCCCTTGCTTGTATCTTACTCTCCTCTGCTAGAGCAGGAGCCACGGTCAACAATGACTACTAATGGAGGCTCAACAGTGCTGAGCTCCTCATGGGTCTAGCAATAGTAGACAGTAGTGGTCTACATGGTAAGGGTAGGCATATCAATCACTCGCCTCCTGACAAGTAACCCCACCTTTCAGCCAAAAGAGCAGGATATGTGAAAGGCACAAGAAGTTCGGGGCTGGGAAGAGGGACTGGGGATCTAATGTTACTCAACTACCTCTTCTACCTCTTACACCAAAACCTTCCCAACAGCTGCAGATCCTACCTCTACAAAATAAAAATTTTTAAAGTAAATTGTATTTTTCCTAACTGTACAAACCTGAGGTCCTTCATATTAGGAATTACTTTCAGGCATAAGCTGGAAACGGCCGTTAAACTCTTGAGCAAGGTGGTTAAGCAGTAACTACGGCCAGGTAGGCGGGGATACCCGCCTGCCCGGATCTGACAGTTTACTTGTGAACCTAAGTTCTGGAGAGAAGAGGCGAGGCCTTTCAGACCCACTGGTTTTGCTATGACACACTCCTGGCTCCTCCCCCAGACAGCCGTAGCGAGCACAAACCACGCCCATCGGGCGGAGCAACCAGACACATGAAAGTTGACAGGAACCAAACCGCCATATTTGAATTTGCAAGTTGCTATGAAGTATATCTGTACTTACCATTCCATTTTACTGCTGTGAAATTTATTTGAGATTGCAAATTACTACAAGTAGTAACTTAAAGTTCCAATTTGTGAATTTTGACATTTTCCATTCCTCTTATATTTTAAGATAATATAATGTGACAGTAGTTCACCTCCCCTTTTCAAGATATTCCTATCTTGTTACCTAAAAGTTGCATTTCCTCTAAATGCAAGGATAAGAGTCTAAGTATACCTTAAAGAAATTTATGAATAATTGAAAAATGTTATGGCTGGCCTTCAGAAACATGTAAGCTGTTGACTTTTGTATGTAATTACTTTACAAATCCTTTATTTCCTCCAGAATGGTCTCCTAAGATTCTGGGGGTAGGGTCGGAGGGTGAACTAGACCCTGGGTCTGAAAGGCCTCGCCTCTTCTCTCCAGAACTTAGGTTCACAAGTAAACTGTCAGTTCTAGAGAGAGAGGCTTCAGCCTTTCAGACCACTGGTTTTGCTCACCTGATACTTCAGGGGCATGAAGATGAAGTCCTGCAACGACTGCATGTTAAAAGCTCCCTGTAGACCGAGGAGAGCATAAAATGACCCAAATACAGAGTTGCTTTTCCAATTCATTCTAGCCATTATCTCTTGCAGCGTAACTCCATTATACATCATCCTTGAAGCTGCTTGACCTCTGATAGAGTGGAAATTGGTGGAGTGTTTTCTGGCATTGGGATCAGCTCTGAAAATACAGTCCCTGAATAGCTGCCTCATCTTTGGAAGGGACATGATCTTGAAGTTTTCATCCAACCAAATATGGTCTTCCCTATCTATGTTCCTTTCTGCACAGATTTTATTTGTGTACTCCAGATAAAAGTTTAATTGTCTAACTGGACAAATTTTTGGCTTGGTAGGGTGATGCCTAAAGCTGAATTCAATAGGAGTGTAATTGTTTCTCTGATTCTTGGCCATGAAGGAAGGGTGGTTCCTTAACACAATGGTTTCTGGCGTGAAGGTGCTCCTGGAGATACATAGATGATTTAATTGGTTAGCTCTCAATGGGCAAGCCAAAGCTAATGAGGAATAAGGTCTTCTGAATCATGAGCAGCACAGAATCATCTCTTGTAGTGTTGAGGAAGGAAACCACTTTATCAAGATCCCAGCCTGGAAATTGATGAGAATTGCTGGGCCTTCTTCTATTTACTCCATCAAGCATAGCTTTAATATACTTGTCTTCTGTTAGACAATAATTGGGAAAGTATCCCTTCAAAACCGGTCCAAGAGCAGCTCGGTATCCTTTTAGTGTTGTATGCTAGGCCCTTGTCTATTAATTCGTTAAAATAGAGTAGCACTGATAAAGAGGGAACTTGTTACTTCCATATTTATTGTGTATGAACTCTTTAAAGCTACTGAAGAGATTTTGGTACTTGGCCATGGAGCTGTCTCATAAACTGGAAGTAATTTTTGTTGCATATCTCTGGAGGAAATATGGAAGGTAGTTGATCTTTTATATTCTGAAGGCGATCAAATTCAAGTGGTGTTGCGCTAAGGGTAAGGTACAGTCCATATGAAGTATCTGGCAACCTTCTACTTTGACTTTGTACTTCCGGTATTCCTTGGAGACTGTCTTGACTAGGGGGATCCATGGTTCCGTTTCCTGGGAAACAGTGCAGAAGAGCATGTTGTTATCACATTCGTTATATATCTTAAAAGCAACTTTTTATGCAGTAAGAAGCCTGGGGAAAAGCATAAAGAGGAGAAGAACCTTCCCAGCTAATGTGAAGAGCATTATTACTGATTGCTTTTGTGTTGGGTATGGAAGAACAAAATCTCTTACATTTAGAATTAAAGCCATTGATGAAAAGGTCTATTTCAGGAAAGAAATTCATATCTGTGCAAATTAAATTGAATAGATTATCGTCAAGAGTGGCTTCTGGATGTATGGAACCAAAGTCTCTCGATAGGGAATCAGCCATCACATTGCTTTTCCCTTTCATCCATTTAGTTTGAATGTCTATGTTGTATTTTCCTTTGATGTTTAGTAACACTTTGATGGCCTCCTGGGCCGATTTGTTCCTAATGCTACCATGTTTTTGACCCAACAGTATGTTACTTGTGAATCTATGTGAATTAGTACCACTTTGTTTCTTAGTTTGTCTCTGAAGTGTTTTATACAGTAAATGCATGCAAGTAGTTCTCTAATGTTAATGTGCAGAGTATTCTCATTTTGTAGCCATGTATTATTAGTTGAGAGTATGCCATGTTCTCCTACTAATGCTCCACCCCAGCCAAAGTTGGATGCATCTGTGAATAGTTCTAGATCTACTTGATTATTAGGAATGTTTATAGCACTATACATGTTAGTCTGTTTCCATGCTTCTAGAAAGGATTTGAAAGAAGGAGGAATGATTCTATATCCTTTAGCAAAATATCTATGAAATCTGTGAAGGAATTTAAGATGGTATCTACCATAAAAGGTGTAGTAGGAACAGAAGTTAAGTGATCCTATCAATCTTTGATATAATTTGAGGTCAGATCTGTTCAAGTTGGATACTGTATTGGCAAGCCTGATACATTTATCAATGTTTTCCTGCATTGGTCTCATTGTTTTGTTCTCCTAAGTTATAATGAACTCCCAGGAACTCTATCTTTTGCACTGGATGAATAACAGACTTTTAATAGATATTTGCCAACCCAGTTCCGTGAGCACTTCAATGACTATTTGGATGTGAGACTCGCATTTGTGAAAGTCATCTGCCAGTATGAGTATATCATCTAAGTAGTTAAAGATGAGTATATTATATTTCTTCCTAATGTATTTAACTACTGTGTACATTAGTTTGGAAAAGATGTAGGGAGCTGTCTTTAACCCGAAGGGAACAACCGTCCATTTGAATTTACGCTTTCCTAATTTGAACGTTAAGAATCTTTGAGCACTGGAATGAAGAGGGACGTGCCAATAAGCGTCCTTTAAATCAAGTCTACATGCCCAGTTGTTTAAATGTAAATAAGGGAATATAGTTTTAGGTTTCAGCATAGAGAAAGAAGGTTTCTTGATCATAGTATTAAGGCATTTCATATCGAAGATTAGGCGAATGCTCCCATCGGGTTTAAGCTTGTAAAATATGTGGTTAGAGTAATAGAAAGAATTTCTGTTAATTTGTTCTATTACCCCTAGGTCTAGTAATCTGTCACATTCTTTCTCTAGTATTATTCTCTTGCTAGAAGAATAATATCTATCAACCCCAAATCTTTTCAAAGTCTTTTGAGCCTTATTTTTATTGGTAAATGGGAGTCTCACACCCTTACTGATCAAGTTGCATGCAAAAGAAGATTTTGGGAGTTTTTGCCAATTTTTAAATTTATTTGTCAATGACCTACCTATCCCACTTACTGGAGGGGCGTGAGAGGTTTCCTTGGAGCTAGAGGCTTCTGTAGGGAAATTTAACTCTTCCAATATCACTGAATTGTTAGTGGGTACATTTGCCAAATTTTTATCTTTACTGTGAAGCTCCAGGTTATTTTCCACTTGGTCCGAGCAGGGCTCGATGGTATTAAGATTTAAAGCATAATTAGTTTTGTTTCTTATCTTTGACGTCTGAATTAATTGCTGTCTGTCCCCCTGTACTCCTTCCCCCTCTTCGGCCACCTCTCTTGATACCTCGCCTGTAGGGATTGAACCTATTCCTGAACCCAAAGCTTCCCTGAATCTTCTGTAAAAGTTAAATTTTCTCTGGGTAGCCCTGATACTTGCCAAAGTTGAACCTTCCACCTCTAGAGATAATGTCCCTCCTCTAGGAAGGGGACCGCCAAAGCATGCAAGCAATAGCTTTCCTTTGATCATCTGATAAGACCCATATATCATTAGTTTCAGCTTTAATAATAGCATCTCTGGTATCTAAATTGAGGTTCCTGGGTAAAGTTCTACTTCTGAATGAGCGGATTAAACTTTTAATTAGATCAATGTGTTTCCTGAAAGGCCCAATTATCACTTTAGTAATGAAATCAATATCGTTAATCTTAGAGGGGTAAGCTAACTGCGCCAGAGCTGCATGCCCTTGAAAAAGAAGATATAGCCATCTTAATGTTTTCAATATCAAAGTGAAATTTCTTCTTGAAATCTTCATTAAACAACCTGCCACTTGGCCAAAAGTTCAACTTTGGCAAATTTATCAATTTGAAAAGGTCTGCAAGTTCTTTATTATGATTACAAACAAAGAATTGATCATGAGAGTTTTTGTCTCCTTCACCTAATGTTAATGCAATTAAGGAGTCATTTAATTGTATTTTCCCATCTCTGTGAATGGAGGGCACAGCATTAAAATTGTTAGATATATAAGTAGGAATAGGTTTGTTAAAGGTAAGCGGGTTAAATTCTTCATAGTCACTACTATCTTCATTATAAGTTGTAAATAATTCTTCATTTGCATTCTCAGGTAAATCTACTTGACAGCTGAGGCGCTTAGGAGGAGGGGAATTGTCATTCCTTTTGCAGTCGAACCACTTCTGCAATAGGAGTGAAAAACTAGACTCAAATTTGATAATAAAAGTTTAACTGATGTCTATAATATGGCTCATGAATTTACAAATCAGGTTGGACAGCAGCAGACCTAGAAGGCTGAAGCCAGGCAATCGGGTTCTAGGCTCAAATGGCCTTCATCGGTTAATTCAGGTCAATCGGCATCCTCTCACTAGTGTCCCATACTTAAATTTATATAGCCTCTACGGTAATCATCTTATATTATTTATATAGCCGACCTGTCAGAAATTCTTAAGACGCAGTTCCTCATGGTAAGGGGTGAACAATTATATCGAAAGGAAACGAGTGATATAAAATTCTACCCATTAGCTGAGGTAGAGGCGCAATTATACCGCCATTGACAGGAACCCCTCCAGTTAAATGTCGACGATGGGATCTCGGTGGGATAGGCGGAAGGGAGCGGCTAATAGGTAGCCTAGATTGACGTAGTATGTTAAACTCAAAGTTAGGCTAGTTAGGCTACTCGGCTCTTTGGTACGTAAGGCAAATCTAGTTAACACCTCACCTTACAACATTAATTACCTTTGGCATATAAGTATCTAGTCCTTATAATGTTTAGGCTCACTTTACACATACTTTAGGATTAAATGATAATGTACAGTACTTGGTCTCGAAATTTATCTATTCTCAAACTTTTTACGATTATAACTACCGCACGGTCCGCACACAAAGCTCATTGTTTACCTTTTACTGCCATGAAGCTTGTGGCGTCATCTGTCTGAATCCGCTGCTATCCAAGACGTTTTTATATAAAAACAGAATATTCAACCTTACCCTTTCTCCACTAGTTTCAATAATGTTTGATTCTGTATTAATAACATTTGAAGAATTTCACTGTTGGAAGGTTCCTGGCTGGTTTCTTCTGTTTTGGGACATCTCTTCTTTTTGGGTTATGCCGGTGGAATATTGTCATCATCGCTAGTTTCGCTGAGATTATGCACATCTGCTGATACTACGACTTTTTTGGACATTTTAATTGGTTGATTAAGTCGTTGTCCCTCGTGACAATAATTAGGGGAGGGTTGTAGTAATGGTGAGGTGTAACAGGTGTTGCCTGTGTATTTGTCAACTATCAAATATGTCTCTGGTTCCTTTACATTAGGAGATTACTTTCAGATGGGCGTGGTTTGTGCTCGCTTACGGCTGTCTGGGGGAGGAGCCAGGGGTGTGTCATAGCAAAACCAGTGGGTCTGAAAGGCTGAAGCCTCTCTCTCTAGAAGTAAACATTCCAGTTTGCCTTTTGGTCCACATTCAGATTGAGGGGTGGCATGAGGTGGGCATAGAGTGTAAAGGACCTCAGGTTTGTATAGTTAGGAAAAATACAATTTACTTTAAAAATTGTTATTTGTTCCGACACAATATAAAAACCCTCGGTCCTTTACATTAGGAAGACTCACTGGTTGGAGGGAGGAATCTGAGTGAGTCTCCTGAACTGACTGGAGTTCACACACCTTGTCTACTCCTCCTGGTCGAAAGAGCGAGGAGGAAAACCCTGCCTCTGACAAATTGATCGGGTTGTAAGGAACTGCAAGATCAAATGTCAGATACTGGACCTTTTTGCATGAGTGAGGAAACGTCAACTCATGCAAATAGGCTGGAAGGATCTAGAGTCGGATGACAGTAAGGCAAAAGCTGACATAGGGTTCCCTCATTGCCAGTCTCTCCTTCCTCCCCTTGCAAGAGGAAGGAGTGGAATTGCTTCTATGATTCTGAAGAAAAAATAGAATGGGTGCTCAATGTTAGTCTTATCTGCATCAGTGCCAGTTCCAGCAGCTATTGGTTTGAGTCCTATTCTCATCCCTAAGGAGGAGAAGTTGGAGCCAGGATGGGGAGGAGGAAGAGAGGCCAGTCACTCAACGGAATCCATTTCTCACATCCAGAACCAATGCCTTAGGCGAGATGCAACCTGTCCTCTTGAAGGAGCTGGGTAAGACAACACAACTTGTTGAGCAGCCACCACAGAGCCAAGGAAAAAGGGTTCCAAGGGCCTGTGGGCAAGACCGAAGGAAGAAGACAAGAGTGTGGTCTAAGAGACCACGTCTTGCTTCCAGACCGACAGAAACTTCCGGAATGCGAGGGATGGACCAAGCCATCGACTTTGTGAGCTCTCGGGTGAAAGGTACCGGTATCGTCGTCGTCAGCTGCCAAGTACCTCCTTTGATCGCTTCAAGAAGTCAGGAGGAAGATGTGTCCTTAGACACTTCTTCCTTGGGAGAGACAGTACTAGCGAAAACGTTGACGACATCCAGGTTAGGAATGTCAAGCCTTTCGGAAAGTACCACAGCTCCCAATAGGACAAAGTAACGAATGATCTGGATCATCGACACAAAGTCCAAGGAGGAGGGGAACAAGAAGGACTCGAACCCGACAGTCGATGCCAATGGATTTGGAGTCCACCTACGACATCCGAGAAGGAGTCGAGGTATGATCCCCATCCCTGTTCTTCCATCTTCTACGCCAAGGCCAGGGTAAGATGAGAGATGGTCCTAAGAGGGCATATCTCTATCCGACGACTCTCGTAGGGCGAGTGCAGAGCACGGACAGGAACCCTAAACGAGAGTCGCATGCCACCCAGGAAACAGTTCGTCCGTAGCTAACTCTCGACTGAGGAGACGAAGGCTACTTCAGATAGAAGACTAGGTCGCAAGGGCCTACGTTCTTCACAAATGAAAGGGAGAGAAGCAACCCTCGGCGGAGAAGACGAGGAAGTCCAGACTTGACGAGCGACTCTGACCGAGAAGAAGTTCGACAACGACACCACCAGCGAAGACGGATCCAGTCCCTGGGACAGTGTTGCAGAGGACTTCAAGGGATATCCAGCTATATCCGTTGCCGCTCGGCGAGAAAGCCTGTGCTTGCAAGGAAAGCTGGAAAGTCTCCCAGTCCTGAACACACAGGGATGTACTGCCTCAAGAACCGCTTCTTGTGTAGCTGCACAGGAGGTTGGGTCAAGCGGAATTCTTCTCGATGCCTCGGCAATCAGGTCGGATGAAGGCGAAGTCTTCAAGTATTTGTCTGTAACTCAGGGTGAGCAATGTTTGTGAACCCCTAGCGAAACGGACAAATACGGAGGGAAAAACGTTGATATCGAGTTTTCACCAAAAAGACAGCATGCCTCAACAGAGCGGCCCCTGGTCTGGTATGAAGGAGCGAGAAAAAACTACCGACTTGTGTGCAGGGAGGCAACAGAAGGACGGTAGGGATTTCTCAGTCCAGCAGTCTCTGCATGAATCTTCGTGAAAAAGAGTGAGCAGCATGTTCTGTCCTAATCACTCAAACCCTGAGGCCAGGCTTGCCTACCAATACATCCCCACCAGGAATGCATCTGGTTAATTGAGCTGTCGAGTGTGCAATAGAACAACACTCGAGTACCTTCAAATGTCGAGATGAAACAGGAGGAAAAAACGATTGCCTCTTGTTTGTCGACAAAATGTCACTACTGTGGTTTTGTTGTTCAATGAAACCAGTGAGTGCCAAAACCCATCCTGAATTCTCGGATGGCCAAAAGGCTGCCCTGAGCCCAGGACGGTGATGAGAAGGTACTAATCATCTCGGTCACACAAATTCAAGACAAGGTCTTACCAGTGTGCGCCTATTCCTCAATCTGTGAATCTGTAAGTAGACACAAGATGTGAGGGGAATATGCAAGCATATTCGAAGGTTCCTTCAATCAAGCATTAGCCTAACTCTTTCCTCATACATCGAAGAGGAAAAGAACGGGGAAAAGGAAGCAGACTTCCATTCTCCACCATGGGGAAGCTTCTGCAAGATGACAGGGTACTGAGGCAATTAGCTCTAGCCGGCTGGCATTTCCCGAATCGGGAGCACGGGAGAGGTGGCGGGATGGAAGTTCGATGGAAAGAATTGCCGAGACCTAAGGGAAATAGATACTTCTCCTGAAGGAATCCATTCCCAGGTCTCGGCAATGTTGCTGCCAGTTCCAGAGACTCGATAAGTATCATTTTGTCCAGGCATCAGCAGTTGCAATCTTCTTCTGAAGCCTAGGACTTCTTAGCTAAGGAGTTGAGGGGGCTGGCTTGAACTCAAGGTCGAGTTGAGATGACTAAGACCCAAAGTTCTTGGCCATTGTCCAAAGGACAAGTCAGTGCCCTGGTGGGAACCTTGATTACCAGGGTATCTGGCAAATCTCTGAAAGAGAAAGGCAGAACCAAGTAAAGGTTCGTTCCTAAGGGTCGAGCCAACTCGGGACTTACGAAACTGGAGATCCGAATTGGGACAAAGTCCTTCTTCTTAGCACCAGAATTGCCCAAAAAACTGCAGTTGGCAAGACCCTCCGAGGCAAGAAGAATTCATATTCTGTCGAGGCAGGGGTGGAAGTTTGGTGTCTCGACCTGAATTAACTCCTTCGAAGAAAAGAATTCATCAGGTCGAGAACGTTTCTCGGAAGCCAGACCGCGGCAGTCCCTGACATTCTCGGCCCCTCGGGAACTGCAAGGGTTGCAAGTGATGAAGGTTATTCATTGGGGAGCAGTGGTCCTGTCCCAGGGATCCTCGCCGACGGGGCGCCAAGTTCCCAAGAACACGGGGGGCGATCGTAATTTGAAGAGGAAGACCTCGCTGTTTCCGATGCGTGAAACTCCTGTACCTCTCCCTTGGAGGAGACCTTGACAGATCCCATGAAACCCTCCTCAGCTACCTGGTTATAATACGAGAGAATCGGGGACTGATACCCAAAGCACGCCAGGCAGCCGAACTCCGAAAGAAAATTTCGTCGGAGCTCTCTCTGTCCGTCTCTCGCGCCTCTTGGAACAACCGAGAGGAGAAGAGAACAGGTGAGGAGAAAAGAGTATCCCTACCTGTCCTGCCAGAATGATAAGCAGGAGAGGCAGACCGTGAGCGATAATCAACCGAAGGAGATTACTGCCACACGGGGAAAGAAGAGCACTTGTGCCGTGGCAAAGCGCTTTCCTGGGAAGAGCAAAAGTTCACTCGAACATAGCCGAGAACCCGAATCGGAAAAACCGAGTAGGGCCGAGGCTGAGCCGAGCCAAGCCGAACGCCGATCCAGCTGGTTGGTATGCGGCAGACTGGGAGGCAGGCGAGATGGGGCGGCTGAAACGAGCCAAGCCAGTCTGGCAAGCCGAAGTCAAGTCGAGCCGAGCCAGTCTGGCAAGCCGAGTCGAGTCGAGGGGCCGAGTCTGGCAAGCCAAGTCGAGCGCAGAACACAATCATAACTGGGCAGGCCGGACTTGTCTGCTGTGAACAATTGCTAGTTTCTGAACTCTAAAACTCGAGGCCGAGGCTGAGGCCCCTCGAGAAGAAGGTTCAAAGGGGAATTCTGTGTCTGCTATCTTGCATGCTCGAACCCTAAAGTTCGAGACACAAGAATGAAGCCCCGAGCTGAGCAGCTGGCGGGCAGAGAAGCAGCTGGCGGGCAGTATCGAGACACCTGGCATCTCGGCAACCGGCAACCAGACACCCGGGTGTCTTGGCACCCAGACACCTGGGTGTCTCAGCAACCAGACACCTGGGTGTCTCGGCACTTTCTCGTCCTGTGCCTCTCGTAAGGAGAGTGCTCGTGATTCATAGAATTCGAGCTACCCACGAGACTTCCGAAAATCGGGAGCGGCTAATTTGTTTCCTAATAGATTAAAAGCCAAGCACAGAACCAGTCTTAGATGCAGACTTCCAAGACTGGCAACGAGGGAATGGCCTCGAGAGGCCGTGCTCTCGTGGCCCTGAAACACAAGATCCCACAGGAGAATGGTCGGTTACTACCGAGCGCGGGAAGAGCTAATGAGAGAAACTTGTCTCCCGGAAGAGAGTCAGTCCCTTAGAAGTCCCGCAGGACTCCCAAAGTGAATCTCTTCCCTGCTTCTTCTGATGTTCGAACCGACAGGATTGAGACACCAGGCTGGGAACCCGACCGAGCACTGGCAAACACTCGGGGAGCGCTTGCGGTGCTGGCAGGAAGAGGAGCCGAGACACCTGGGTGCCTCGGCCCTTTCTCTCGCACTGCTCCCAAACTGGGCCCAGGAAAATCTCTCTAGACCAGATCGGGATACTCGATATTCCATAGAATCTCGAGCACTCGGAGCAGCTCGCGAAAGAGCGCCCGAAGCAGCCCACATCTTAGAAGTGGAACCTCTAAGACTCGGGAACAGGATCGCAAACTGAGGTCTGTGCACCCGCGGCTTCCGAAACACAAAACCCACGGCTATGCCAATCGGTTTCCTAACCCGAAGGTCAGAAAGAGCCAACGAGAGACCCACTGCCTCCTCGGAAGGAGGCAGTCAATAGATGTCCAAGGGCATCAAAGGGAAGAAACAGCATTCCTCTCCTTCGGCCGACGGAGGTCTGTCCGATTCTCGGGACACCCTTGGACCTGGGAAGAGGAAGGGAAGACGCAGCAGAAGACGAAGTCGAAGATAAGATGAAGAAGACGGCGGCTACTTCCACAGAACGGCTTCCTTCACCTCCACTCCAACATCTTCTACAGGATGGTGGACACGAAACAACGTAACCTCCACGGTAGTCCGGCAGGAACACAACGGACGCAGCCAGGACACCACCACCAGGAGAAGCAGCAGGCATGATCAGGACAGCCGATGCAGGAGCTACGGCAGCGGTTCGGAAGGCAGGAGCTACTGCAATGGCCTGGAACATCACCTCAACAGGAAGACTTCCTACATCTTCTCGCCAACATCTTCTACAGGATAGCGGACATCGTAACCTCTGGGGCAGCTGGCAGGAACACACGGAAGCGCCCCGGGCACGACCGCCAGAAGCGGCAGGAATGATCAGGACAGCCGATGCAGGAGCTACGGCAAAGGTTCGGAGGGCAGGAGCTATGCAACGGCCAGGAACGTCACTTCCACAAGGCGACTTCCTTCCCTTTCACGCCAACATCTTCTACAGGATGGGACATCGTAACCTCCAGGGCAGCTGGCAGGAACACAACGGAAGTGGCCCGGGCACGATCACTAGGAGAAGAAGCGGGCACGATCAGGACATCCGATGCAGGAGCTACGTTAGCGGTTGCAGGAGCTCGTTAGCGGTTCAGAAGGCAGGAGCTAATGCAACGGACAGAATGTCATTTGAAAGTCACCAGCAGCGACAGGAGCGATCAGGGCGGCTGTGGCAGGAGACCAGAAGAGCAGCCCAGAGACTGTCGTCGAGTTGACAAGAGCATAACACAGGGAACAGCAGGAGCAGATGGACCACAGATACGCAGGAAGCATTGCAACAGCATACATGAAAACCAGCAATGACAGCAATTGATCTACATCGGCGGGAACAGAGTCAGAAGCGATCCGACGACGTGGAAATATGTCATCTAATCAGGTATTGTGGTCGATCCCGAAGCAACACTGAATGAATGTCGGGACTGCTTCATGCAAGATATTCTTTGATATGATATCCAGCCAACTACTGCTGTGTCTGCAATGCTCACTGTCAACCTGAAAGAAAAAACAAAGATGATTAGTAGAGGGAGGCTCCTCCCGCTACAAGGGAACAGCCCTACGCAGCAGGAGGAGGTACTCTAGACGAGGTTGCTCGCTCGATCGCCCCCCCCCCTGGTCTTCACCCGACGAGCGAGCGAAGAGGGCCAAGGAGAGAGATCTAATAAGGGGAGAAGGAAGAACCTACGGGAAGAGAAAAAGGACGGAGGGAGGCCACCAAGGGGCGCCGTGGAAGCGGAACTTATCGACGACGCCCGCAACCTCCCACTCAGCCCGCAAATCTCTAAGCGCAGGCGGCGAGCAACACTCAGCATAAGTAGGAAGAAATTAGTGATGCCCCTTATACACAGAGAGGCGGAAGCCCAAGAAGGGAACTAATCTTACGTCCCGATGGATGTAGGGGAGTGAAGATATTGCGTCCCAAACTAATCCCGAAAGTACAGGGCGCCTTCAGTATTTATGTAAAGGGCTGCTGGAGAAAAGCATTACCACTTGGTTACGCTACTCCAGTTATGCCCTTGGCCGTCAAACCCAAGACACAGGCAGGGAACGACGGCTTATGCAAGGTTATCACAAATCGTGGGTTTGTATTAACCAAATATCAAACACAGGTATATATAAACAAAAAAACAGAAAGATCCCACCAGGATAATAAGAACTTAACGAAAGTCAGGCAGAGAGAACGAAAACACATCACCAATGCATGACGGCTGAAAGCAAACTGGAATGTTTACATCCGGGCAGGCGGGTATCCCAGCCTACCTGGCGGTAGTTACTGCCTAACCACCTTGCTCAAGAGTTTAACGGCCGTTTCCAGCCTACGCCTGAAAGTAATTCCTAATGTAAAGGACCGAGGGTTTGTATATTGTGTCGGAACAAATGTTCAGTTACTTCTTATGTCACGTGTGGTTTTGTAACACAAATAATATGTTCTAAGATATGACTTTGAATGCACTAGTAGGTTAAATATTACGTTAAGTACCAAAAAATTAATATTATCTAAAAAAATTTGTGGAGGAAGCATCATCATTACACTGCCTGGAAAAATAAAAAACCAAAGAAAAATTTTATAAAAACCATGAAAAAAACTGCCAAAAAACATAACAAAAAACCATGGTTTTTACTGGTTTAAACACATGGTTTAAACCATTACAGTTATTAAAATGGCCAACCTTACCGATGCACTCTCTTCCCTCCTCAGAAGTATGGCAAAACATCCCAAAGAGACATAGTTATATTCTGTTTCTAGAAGGGAAGAAGAGGACTATGTGTTCCTAATCTTCTTCCAAAGCCTGGGACTTCTTAGGAGTTGAAGGGGGCTGGCATGTTTGAACTCAAGGTTTAGTTGAGATGCAACTAAGACCCAAAGGATTGGCCATTGTCAATTAAAACCAAGGCAGTACCCTGGTATGAACCTTGATTACCGGAGTGTTTGGCAAATCTTGAAAGAGAAATCTAGAAGCCTCCTAAGGGTTCGTTCTTAGGCAGGTTCCAGCCAATAGGGACATCTTTGACACTTTTAGTATCTCAGAAATTGGGACCAAAGTCCTTCTTCTTAGAATCAGCAACAACAATTGCTCAATCTTTTTGAGATCTGAAAGAAACATCAAGTCCACCCTCCGAGGAAAGAATTTGAGGCTACTTCAATACAGTGCAGGGGAAAGAGTAACAATCAACCTGAATGTCAAAACTCCTTCTCTGAAGAAAAGAATTCATCTGTCAGAACATTTAACAAAAGAATCCTGAATTGAGCGGCCCCTGACACTCTTGGCCCTTGGGGACTAAAAGGGTTGTAAGAGTGATGACAATTATTCATTGACTGCCAGAGCGGTCCTGTCCCGAGGATCCTCTGAAGACTCACTCTAACAAATGCTGACAAATCCAGGTGTGAAATTCTCCAAAAAATAACCCAGGGCATAAGATCAACGCAACAGATGGAACTAAGAAGAGGATTTTCCTGGGATCACTATACTTGGGGAGTGTGAGCGTAAAATGCACCTCTCTACTTGTAAACAGACCTTGATAAACAATAACAGAGACCCTCCTCGGAAACCTGGCAGGTATATGGGACAATGGAGGACATGAAACAAAAAACATTAGGAGGCAGTACTGTATGAACTCTGAAGACAAACTCACAGTCAGAGGCATCAGTTTCTCAAGGACAAGCGCACTCTTGGGACAACTGATTCAAATTGTAAAGCAGGTGAAATTGAAAGCAAGAACTTAAACCTGTCCTGCCATAAGACCAGCAACTTTCATGGACCGTCTACAATAATCAACCTTTTAAAGGAGATTACTGTCACAACTATTTTTCTCTTCTTGTGCAGTGGCAAAGCACTTTCCTGGGAAGATCAGAACCAAGAAGAACTGGAGTGGGACCAAGCTGAGATGCACTGAACCAAGCTGATCATGGAAATGTGATCCAGCTGGGTGGTAACATGACGGTGGACTGGGAGGCAGGCAACTTCACTCTCCTGCAACAAAAGAGCCAAGTCGAGCCAAGCAGAACCAGTCTTGCAAAAGCGAAATAGACCAGGGGCTGGGCGGGAAGAGCAATTCCACCCTCAGTTCTGACTCTTAGTTCACCCACTATCTGATCATTGAATCATCTTGGACTGATTCCACCTCTGAGATACCATGAACTATTGTTTCTGAACTCTAAGCTCATTTCAAGGCTGAGGTCCCTCGAGAAGAAGGTTCAAGGGAATTTTCTGTGTCTGCTAATCCTGCATCTTTGCAGTAACTTGGTTTAAGAAAATGCAAAATGAATCCCAGCCAAGCAATTTCAGAACTTAGCTGGTGGGCTGAAAAACAAGAGACACCTGGTGACAACTGCAGGTCAACATCTTTCGTCTCATACAATACACCTCACGTCTCAGCATTTTCAGACACCTGGCGTCTTCGGACACCTGGGTGTTCAAACACCCAGACACCTGGGTGTCAAATGAGGCAATTTCATTGCCCTGTGCATCTCTTGTCAGGAGCTGCTCGTGAGACACACTGGCATTTGAGTGATGTCCAGACTCCAGAAAATTGCACAGGGGCTGGAAACAGTTAGCTGGCCTAAGAAATCAAAATGCCATCACAGAACAAGTCTCAGACACAGACTTATAGAAAACATTCTAAAGGCAGCGGCCTCGTTTGAAGGCGGCTGTTTTTGTTTAATTTCCCAAAGTTAGGAAGGATTAGACCCCTCAAAACTACGTTGCATTATGGTTAGCCCAAAGCGAAAACCCATGTGAAATAGAAACTTGTCTTTCCTGGAAGATCAATCAGTCCTTTAGAAGTCCCGCAGTTCTTCATCAGACAAGTTGGTACAAGGACAGAAATGCACTTTGCTGACTCCAATTTAATGGTCTCCAACCGGCCAATGCAGAATCCAGAAGAATTTATTTCTGGTGATAGAACTTCATTTCTCCAGCAATAACATGGTTAGCCATTCCAGATTAATTTGCCTGCCTTTTCAGGAAACTGTAGGTCCCGTTGCTAGAAAGTAACCAATTGGTAGAATATCCACAAAAATGATATTTTAATGATAAAATAAAGTTTGTTCATACTTACCTGGCAGATATATATATAGCTGTATTCTCCGAAGGTCCGACAGAATTTCAAATTTCGCGGCACACGCGACAGGCCGGTCAGGTGGTTAGTACCCATTCCCGCCGCTGGGGGCGGGTATCAGGAACCATTCCCATTTTCTATTCAGATTTTCTAACGCCACTGTCTCCTGAGGGGAGGAGGGAGGGCAATATGAATATATATATCTGCCAGGTAAGTATGAACAAACTTTATTTTATCATTAAAATATCATTTTGTTCATGAGACTTACCTGCCAGATATATATATAGCTGAATACCACCTTTGGAGGGGGGTAGAGACAGCCAAGAATAGGGAAAAAACCAATTATTGGTAAAATTATTTTGGTTCCTTATCTGATAGCGTAGCTGACTGAGTGGTTACTGTCACTCTAGTCTGCTTCTGCTTTACTAGAGACCCCAGCGAGGTAGTGACCTATATAGCTGGCGACTTCTAGATGATCTGTCAACGGGGCGTGACCACAATGTGACTAGATCATAGCCCATACAAAGAGGACAAAAGAGCATTACTAACCACCTAACCAACACCTAAAGCGTTAGTTTGCAAAGGATTGGGAAGACTGCCTCCAGTAGTCAACAACCATAAAAACACAACAAACAAAAACACAATTAAAAAGGGATAGGATCAGAGTTACCCCTGACCCCAAGGTTGCTGAAGCAGCAATGTATGGTCCCAGCGAAAAGCAATTTTCGTATGCTACCTAAACATCTTGCCAAGAGTGTGAGGCAAACACCGAATTGACTTCTCCAAAATGTGGCACTAAGAATGTCACTGAGTACCATATTTTCTTGAACGCCATGGAGGTAGCAACTGCCCTCACCTCATGTGAGCGTTAACTCTCAACAACTTGAAGTTGGAGTCGTCACAACTAGAGTGTGCGTCCTTAATGACGTCCCTAATGAAGAATGCCAGTGCATTCTTCGACATAGGTTTAACTGGTTGCCTCACAGAACACCATAAATTATCCAATGGACCACGAGTGTCCTGTGTTCTTTTAAGGTAGTACTTGAGAGCTCTAACTGGACATAGAACTCCCTCAGGTTCCTGTCCAATAAGGTCTGCTAAACCTTTAATTTCAAAGTGTCTAGGCCAAGGGTTAGAAGACCTATCATTCTTAGCCAAGAACTTAGGGCTTAAAGAGCAGACAGCATTGTGTCCCTTGAAGCCCACATGACTGATAGCCTGAACTTCTCTCACTCTCTTTCGCCAGAGCAGTGAGGAATGCCGTTTTCGAGTAACATCCTTAAGAGATGCAGAGTGGAGAGGCTCAAAAGGACTAAACATCAAAAACTTGAGCATTACGTCCAAGTTCCAAGCAGGGGAAATCAGCTGAGGAACCTTGGACGTCTTGAAAGAGCTCAATAAGATCGTGGAGGTCCTTATTGTCAGACAAATCTAATCCTCTGTGTCTGAATACAATGAAAGCATGCTCCGATAACACTTGATAGTCGGAACTGCTATATCGAGTTTTTCTCTTAAGTAAAGGAGAAAATCCGCAACCTGGCTCACAGTGATAGAGGAAGAGGAAAAGCCCTTCTTTCTACACCAACCTTTGAAGGTTGCTCACTTTGCTAGATATATCCTTTAGATGAAGAACTTCTGGCTCTAGCGATGGCCCGTGCCACCTGGCCAGAAAAACCCCTTCGCTCTGACCAAGTTTCGATAGTCTGAAAGCAGTCAGGTTCAGAGCGGGAGGTTTTCATGATATCTCTCGTGAAGTGGGTTTGTATGAGCAGGTCTGCTCTCATAGGAAGGGTCCTCGGAACGTCTACCAACCAGAAGAGAAACTCCGAGAACCAGTGGTTCGAAGGCCAAAAACGTGGGGATGAGAGTCATCCTCGTCCCTTGTGAGGAATGAACTTGCGTATGACTTCTCCCAGAATTTAGAACGGGGAAAAGGCGTAAACATCTATTCCCGTCCAATCCCAGGGAAGAGCATCTATCGCAACTGCCCCAGGGTCGAGTACAGATGAGCTTTATAGAGGAGCCTCGCTGTTCTTGAGGTCGTGAAAAGATCCACAAGATGGCGACCCCAAAATTTCCAAAAATCTTGGCAAACCTCCTGATGAAGGGTCCATTCCTTCGGCAGGAGTTGATGGCGCCAACAGAGCAGGTCTGCTCGAACATTTTCGACCCCTGCAACAAAACTTGTGAGAATCGAAATCTCTCGAGCATGGCCCAAAAAAGAGCATAGGCTCAAAGAATAATCTCTCTTGCAAGGCTGAACAGGGAACAAGTAGTATTGTCCGAGTTTGCTAGAACTACACGATTGCAAACTTGGACCTCGAAGAATTGGAGAGCTAAAAGATAGCCGCCAAATCTTTGATGTTGATGTGCCAGGACACCTGTTCCTCTCTCCAGGTTCCTAACACTTCCTCTCCCTCTAGTGTTGCCCCCCAACCTGTTCTGACCCGTCGGAAAAACAACACTAGGTTGGGGTTCAGAAGCTTGAGGGAGATCCCTTTCTGCAATTCCGTTGGATCGAGCCACCACCACAGATTCTCTTTATATAAGGAAGAATTCTCAATTCCTCTTTCAAGTCTTCCTTGCTTTGCCAGTTCTCCAACAAAAAGAACTGAAGAGGCCTGAGATGCAGACTCCCAGAAAACAAACTTCTCCAGCGAGGAAATGGTCCCCAGCAGACTCATTCCATTCCTTCACCTAGCATGTTTCCTTTTCCAAGAAGGCCGAAACTTTTTCGTACATAGAAGTTGCCGTTCTTGCGACGGAGACGCTATAAAAGCCGCTGAATACATCTGAATTCCCAGACACAATGGACAGTGAGGGGATCAGCTGCGACTTCTCCACAGACCAGAAGTCCCAGGGACTTCACGAGTTGCAGAGTCAACTGAAGGTCCTCCAGATACCTTCGCCGACGTTTTCGAATCAACCAGTCGTCCAAGTAGAGTGAGATCCTGACGTGCGACAGGTGCAACTGCATCGCAACGTTTTTCATCGTGTAAACACCCTCGAGCAAAATGTGACGCCAACAGCATCTGGTGTTCCCAGGCGGTCAACCATCCAAGTACTGACCAGAGCGTTGCTTAACTTCGCTGATCGGACGAGAAGCGGTGTTTTCAACGTGGTATGGCGTTGTGCAGAGTCCAAAGCAGAGAGCCCTGAACTGGTAACGTCTAGTCCCCAAGACAACCTGAGATACTTCATCGAACGTGGATGAATTGGGGCGTGAAGATAAGTATCTTGGAGATCCAAAGATACCATCCAATCCCCGGGATGAAGGGCTCCTAGTATTGACTGCGAGGTCTCCATCTTGAACTTTTCCTTCGGACCAAGTTGTTCGACCTGTTGACGTCCAAGACGGGTCTCCAGCCTACTGAAAGTTTTGGGACTAGAAACAATCTGTAGTAAAATCCCGGGAACACCGAGTCCAAGATCTGTTCCACTGCTCTCTTCTCGAACATCTGTTCGAGCAGGTCAAAACAATTTTCTGTTTGACAGGAAGGCAGTTGGGGAAACAAAAAACAAAAGAGGAGGAGACAGGAAGGGAATCAAGTAACCTCTCTCTAACAGTAGGAGGGACCAAACGTCTGCCCCTCACTCTTTCCAGGCTTGTGCAAAATGAAGCCTGGTTGCTACTGGAGTCTGGAGATGAAAGGAGTCACTTGCTACCTCTCTTGGAAGTGACATTCCTTCGGGAAAAAACTCTCTCTCGTGAGGTGCGGGTCTCGTGTTGCTTCCCATGGAAGCCCCCTTTGTTAAGGCAAACATTTAGCTTTCGTTTACTTTTTGTATCTGAGATCAGGTGCAATCGTTATGAAGGAGATGCAGTTTGAATGTCGATAACTTTAGTTTTGAGAAAACCTCCGATATTTTTGCTTCTCTGTGTATTTATTTGCTTGCTGTTACACAGTTTGATGTTTTATGACATAATGAAAAAGAGAAAAAATAGACCTGCAAAAAGTAATATAAGTTCTTCGCTAAATGAAGCTAAATGCCAGTGTCAAAACACTGGACAGCTCCCCAGGTTGGGCCAGCGTGACAGCCTTAGTCAAGCTCTGAGCTGCTACTGACTGACTGCCACTGACTGCCAATGCGTCATTCCTGTCTTTAAGCTGATGGTACTATGTCCACAGGGTTGCCATAGATCGCATTAGATATTATTTCATAGCTAAAAAAATTACCACCGATATACTGACAATATCATTACATTATATGAAAAATGTAATTTTGACTATGATAGGTTACTGTTTTGTTTATAACTCCTAACTGTGGCGAACTTTTAAATAAAACTTTCTGAGAAGATAGTCAGGATATGTATGATGCCATATATAAAATATCCCAGAAAATTTGATTTCCGATTTTTTCGTCAAACGCTCCCCTTAAGACAAAGACAACTGCGAAGGTGGAGAGAGAGGAGCCGAAGGTTGAAAAGTCTCAGGAAACAGATCCTTAAGAAAAAAGCCAGAGTCTGATAATCAGAGGAAGAAGAAGACGAAAGAAGTTTCTCTTCATACAAAGGCTGTGACGAAAGAGGATGTTCTTCCGCAGCTGGCGGGTCTTGAGTGAGTGGTGAAAGTAGTTCCGATTCGCCGATCGTGTAAGGGAACTCCAGAGTCTGAACAGAAGAAGAGCTGTCAACTAGAGTCGTAATAGTAAACATAAAAAATGTGGGGGGTTCTTCTTCACGATTAGCGTGTCATCCTTGCGCGAAGGAGCCATGCTAATCTTCTCTGTATCGTTCCAATTTAGTATATGTACTGCCGAAGCAAGTACTGGCTAAATTAAGAAGGACATCAGATGTTGAAGCGGGTAGTTGTGCGACATGATAAACAACTGGAGCGGCGTCAACACAAGACTTGAAGCTATAGGAGAAGCGAGAAGAGGCGAGCGGGCGTCATGGCGTGACGCGCGAGAGGCTCCGTGGCAAGTACTAGAAGAGAGTCACAGCGTGGCGCGAGCGGCGTCATGGCTAGCGCGCGCCGAGCGTCAAGGTGAGGCGCGCGTGAAGCGTGAAGCGCCACGAAGAGCAAGAGGCGCGCTCCTGGCGCGAGACAAGAGAAAAGGCCAACACCTCAAATCGGGGAAGACGAATAGGAAGCCACTAAACACTCTCTCTAGACGACAGACAGAAGCCCCAAAACATCTAGCAGACGAGGGAAGACGAAGCAGGAGACGAAGGTGAAAGTCTGTACCTCTTAACAGGCAGATTCGAATCTTGAAAGGTTCATGAGAGCATCCAGCTGTTGTTGCAAACCCAACAAAATCTTACGCAGCGTTGGAGAAGCCACTCTCTCGGGAGAAGGGCTGAACCTGAGAGAAGGAAAGGGGCGAGAGACGTATACTTCCTTCCACAGGGAAGAAGCTCTAGCCCTTGCCTTAGCGCGACAGGGGTCGAAGCAGCGTGATCATTCGAAAAACACTTTATTCTCTTCTGCAGAGGAATATCCACGCAACTTTCGGGGAAGAGTACAAACGTCTAGAGGAAGAGGACGTGAAGCGTCCTCTCCTCTAAGCTTCTCTTAAGAGGGCGAGAGTCCAACCGAGAGCTCCAACCCCGAGGCAAGGGGAGGGCGTGTCGGAGGACGAGAAGCAATCCTTCAGGATGCGTGCCTGAGCACGATCCCTGGCAGCCTGGGTAGCGTCATCAGGACCTGCCGAAGGGACGCCAGATCGGTGGGAAGCCCCGTAACCCTCATGCGGCTTTCGACATGCCCCCTCCCTGGTCCTGGGAGTTCGACAGAGGTCCAGGCCTAGAGGCATTATAGGGCCGATCTGACGCCCCCTCCACAACACTAGGGGCACTAGCACTAACACTATGCGTTTGAATTGCATTCACTTTAGTTTCAAGAGCACGCATTGACTCCAACACGAGAGCCAGGAATTACCTTCTGCAGCAACAAACTACAGGGTTAGTACTAAAATTTACTACAGGGTTACTAGTAGGAGAAAACCCTGACTGTCCATCTAAGGATGCACTCTAGGAGGAAGATTTCCTCAGCCTATCACGCTCCAATTTAAGCATATAGGCTTCATATTTCTTCCACTCACCCTCAGACAATCCCTCACATTCATTACCGATTATCATAGAGCATTGAACACCCCTACATATCATACATAAAGTGTGAGGAACTATCAAAGTCTTCGATAGCCTCACCTTACATTCACCCAAGCTACAGACTCGATAGCTAGAGGTAAGACATCTTAATTATAAGAAAAGTCAAAAGCAAAATCAAAACGGTCCACAAAAGAGCGTATGCCAAGTCACAGATCCAGTCGAATACCAAAAACAACCAAAATACTTAAGTGACAACAAATTTCGAAATCCAAATGGCGGAGGAACTGACAACAGGTGTTGACAGTCCGGCGACAGAGAAAATCTGAATAGAAAATGGGAATGGTTCCTGATACCCGCCTCCCAGCGGCGGGAATGGGTACTAACCACCTGACCGGCCACTGCGTGTGCCGCGAAATTTGAAATTCTGTCGGACCTTCGGAGAATACAGCTATATATATATCTGGCAGGTAAGTCTCATGAACAAAATTCAGTTAATTTCAAATTGCCATCTCTAGCCCTGCTGTTAATATTGGCAAAATAGAATTATACAGTGACTAAAATTTCATTTGTCAAGTTATAATGACCTTTCAAAAATGGAAGTCAACTTTTTAAAACAAATTTCGAAAAAACATTTGTTCTTACATTCTAAGTAATATTCAATCATACCTTCATTTTGACAAATAAAAGTCTCTATACAATAAACAATGGTGAACAGTAAAAAAGATTTCTTATGAAAGACTGACCAATGAGCAAAGACAGAGAAAATTTCAGAAATTGGCAAAAACGTCATTTGTAGTAATTTTTGCACTGTTCTATATCACTGTTACCAAAAAAGTTTTAATTAAGAAAATGTCTGCAATTGGGCAAATTTTCTGTGGTGAAAAATCTCAAATACAACCCATGGTCACACCTAGCTTTTATCAGTTTGAAATATTTTCATATAAATCGATAACTGCCAAAATTTCAACCTTCAGTCAACTGTATTCGTTTCTTCTTTCAAAAATGGTAAAAAACGCAATTGTAAGCTAAAACTCTTACATTCTAGTAATATTCAATCATTTACCTTCATTTTGCAACCAACTGGAAGTCTCTGCACAATATTTCGATTTTGTGAATTTTTGAAAAAATTTTAACAGTGTCATGGTTTTGGTAGAGGTTCATTGTCAAGATTCCTGAAATTCTTCAGTCACGTTGAGTAATGTTTGCACCGTTTATATTAGTCGTTACATAAAGTTTCTTATATGGAAATTGTGCAATTTCATGTAGAATACAACAGAAAATTAACTCATGGTTGTAGCTTTTTCAGTTTGGAAATATTTTCATATAAATCACGATAACTGCCAAAATTTCAACCGGATCAACTTTGGACTTCCAAGCTTCTCAAAGGGTCAAAAAGCAATTATAAGCTAAAACTCTTACTTTCTAGTAATATTCAATCATGTACCTTCATTTTGCAACAAACTGAAGTTTCTCAAACAATATTTCGATTTATGGTGCAATTTCTGAAAAAAACTTTTTCACTTTTCTGACTGAACTAAGATTAACAGGCCAGTTGATCTCTGAAATTCTTTGAACACGTTGTCAAGTAATGTTTGCATCGTTTTACATTAGTCGTTACATAAACTTTTAATATGAAAATGTGCGCAATTTCATGTAGAATACAACAGAAAATAGTTCATGGTTGTAGCTTTTATCAGTTTTGAAATATTTTCACATAAATGAACGATAACCCAAAATTTCAACCTTTGTCAAAGCTAAACTTTCGACGTGGAAACAAAACAATTAAAACCTGAGCTAAAACTCTTACATTTAGTAATATTCAATGGGTTTACCTTCATTTTGCAATAAATTGGAAGTCGAGCACAAGTTTCGATTTATGGTGAATTTTAAAAAAAACATTTTTTTCCTTCACCGAGGTCACCCCTCGGTGGTGAACATCTCAAAGTTTGAGGCTGGTCATGTCAGGTGGTAATATTTGCACTGTTTAAAGTCGTTACATAAAAGTTTTATATAAAAGAAATTGCAATTTCACCTACCAATCTTGAAAATAACTCAGAGGTTGTAGTTTTATCAGTTTTGATAATATTTTATATAAATCACGATATTAGGCAAAAAGGACCTTTGGTCAGACTTCAACGTAACTTCCTCCTGAAAATGGTCAAAAACTGCAATTTGCTCAAGAAAAGCTGAGCTAACTGTCAGTCTAGTAATATTCAATCTTAGCCATTTTTCAACAAACGGGAAGTCTCTAACACAATATTTTGATTTATGGTGAATTTTTAAAAACATTTTTTGCCAATCTCAAAAAACAATTCATGCATCATTTGTGATAATATTTTCTCTGTGTTGCCTTTAATCGTTTTACCAATTTGTCATATACCAAAACCAAATGCAATACAAAGAAAAACAAAACAAGCGTTAGCTTTCCTTAAATTCAGAAGTTGCTCACAGAGCATTTGTATAAAATTATATATGAAAAATTTTTTTTAGGAGGAAGCTTCATATATTTCCAACAAATTTAACATTGATAATGATATTTTTCATTTCTGATGGTTACATACTAAACTTCATATTTTGGTGATGACAAAAAATTGCCAAAAATGAAGTCTTAGTCAAAAAACTAAAGGGTGCTGTGATTTGGAAAGTCACTTTTTTCTGTGGGCTTAATCTGAAATCTTCATCCCAACACCGTCTCCTTCAGATGATGCTGTAGTCGAAAGGGCCGGATAGTTTAAAGGTTAATCAGCTCAGTGGTCTGGTTAAACTAAGGTAGAATCTTAACTTTTTAGAAGTCCCGCAACAGTACTCCCGAAGGGAATCTCTTCCCCTGCTTCTTCTGGTGTTTGACCCATTCGGATGGATCAAAGGCTATCCATGAATGAATTCTTCACTCGGGGAGAGCTTGTGGTGCAACAGGAATGAGGACTCCTGGACTGCCCAGCCCTTTCCTTACTCTCCTGAACTGGGCTTGGCAGAGATTTCTCTGACCAGATCAGGATCAGATATTCCCGGAAAAGCACAAGTTTGAGAGCTGAAAATGAAGCCTGCAGGCCCTCCTGAACTTGGGAACAGGGACCAAACCGCCACCATCTGTGCGCTTCCCCACAAAACACAAAACCTTCAATGCTGAAATTGGTTTCCCTAACCCGATGGTTTCAGGCCAACAGCAGACCCAAGCTCTCCTCAGGCCAAACCTTGGAAGACATAAAAGGGCATCAGGGGAAGACAGCATCCTTCCTCTCCTTTGACATGGAGGTCTGTCTGGTTCAGAAAGTAGAGTCTGTTCTTCTGGGAAGGAAGGCCAAGAACACATCTTTGAAATGGTGCAAGATGGGAAATCTGAAGAAGGCCTCCAGCTCCATGATGACTGTCCGTCCACCATCACCAGACATCAACCAGACAGGATGGTGGACAAGGACTGTAACCTCAGGGCAGCTAAGTAGGCTGCAACCAAAGGCAGCCCAGGAGATGGACCGACCACCAGGAGAAACTAAGCAGGACAATCATGACTTCCTTTGTGGAGCTTAATTAAAGGTGCAGAATTGCTAGAGCAACATTTCAGAAGAGTCAGTCAGGGATTCACCAGCAGCGACCAAGGACCGCCATCAGGGGTCCAGGACACCAGAGAGTGCCACACCTTGAAGGCCTGACATGAAGGCCAGCTTTGACAACAATCGCTCAATGATTGGCGCAGATTTGGGAGACTGATTCTGCGTGGAACTATGCCATTCAACCAAGTCTGTCCAAAATCCTTGGCAAAATGATGAGCACTGGGGACTCTGGGCAAGATGCAGGATATCCATTAACTACTGCTGTCTTCCCTGATGGATGCTACTGTCAACCTGAAAGTAAAAGCAAAGATGATTAGTAGAAACAACCCTCTTCCCTACAAGAGGAATATCCCCTATGCAGCAAACCCCTTAGATCCAGGAAGTCGCAGACTGTCAGTACTCAGTTTCCCTTGTCGGTGAGAACCTCCGTCAAGACCGTCCAGGAGTTCAAAGGAAAATGATCTTACTGCACAGGATGAACCAGAAAATCTTGGAAGTCACTTACAGGCAGAGAGTTAAACCTGACATGAAAGGAGGCCAAAGGCCAACCAAAGCTCCTTGTTTGGGGACCCAGCAACTGTGCTGGACCTCAACCTCCCCCAACTGACAACACTATAAGCCATTTTTAAACAACACATCAGTAGGAAAAAGCATTCATGCCCTTGTGCAGAAGGAGGAAAGAGAAGATGGGTCAATGGTGAGGTCATAAAGATCCCAACTTGGATCCAAGCGGGAAGGCTGGAATGCTTTCAGTTTCTGCTCCTGGAGGCAACGCCTGCTGAAGAGAAGCACTACCAGGGATGCCCCTCTAAAACACCCTCGGCTTCAAAGGAGAGACACAGCAGACACAGAGGCGATGGGTTGCTTATCACAAAAGCCTGATGAACAAGTATTAAAAAATCAAACATCACACAATATCCAAAAATGCAGGAAGATCCTACTGGGAAGGATAATAAGAGTGAAGAATGGGTCCATTCATCAGGAGACCTGCAGCACCAGTGGTCTGCATTGAAATCTGTCAGGAAACAAACTGGAATGTTTACATCCGGGCCTGATTCAGGGCCAGAGGTTTGCCTAACCACTTTGTTCAAGGTTTTAATGGCTGTGTCCCACCCCAGACTGGCAAAGTAATTCGAATGACAAAGCTCTGAGGTTTGAATAGCCTTTTGGAAACTCAACCTTGGTTTCCAGTTGTCTCAAAAAAAAGCTTCCTGGATAAGTACAAAAGAAAATGTCATGGCTCCAAAATCAAGCAGTGGGACTGGATTATTTTTCCAGGAGCTCGTCCTTCAAAGCTTTAAAATCTGTAAAAATATTTGGATTAACCTAAAATGTTGAAGATGACTTTGAAATGATAATTACAGTTTATCATTTCAACAGATTAATCTTTAATAGGACTAGGGGTTATAGGGATGTGGCTGGTATTTTTAGGCATACTTTGGTGTTTGACCTTTCATGGATCTGGGAAGTTCAAGCTTTTAGAGGAGGTTGCAGTATTCCCGAGGTGGATGTGTCACAGCCATCCATCACTGCAAATAGAAAATTTTTAAACTTAAATTGTATTTTCCTAACTATACAAACCTGAGGTCCTTTGCATTAGGACTGGATTACTTTCAGAAGCAGAAAAAAGATGGAAACGTACCTGTTAAACTCTTGGGATAGTTCTAACATGAGTAACTAAAGGTGGATACCTACCCATCCGGAGTAAACATTCCAGTTTGCCTGGTGGTCACTGTTCAGATTGAGGGGTGGCATGGAGGTGGGCATTAATGTGTAAGGACCTTGGGTTTGTATAGTTAAGAAAAATACAAAACTTCTTTAAAAATTGTTGTTTATGACACAATATAAAAACCCACGGTCCTAAACATTAGGAAGACTCACTGGTTGGAAAGGAAATCTGAGGAAGTTGAGTCTCCTGAACTGACTGGAGTTCACCCTGACACAGGGATGGTTACTCCTGGTGAAGGCAGGAGGGGAGCCTTTAATTTGATTGGAGTGTAGGAACTGTCAAGATCAAATCAGATACTGGATGTGCCCATTGAGTGCAGAAAGGCACTCATGGAGTTCCATCAGGCTGAAACAGAATCTAGTCAGAAGGCAGTATTTCTGAGATAGGGTTCCACTTCATTGCCAGTCTCTTCCTCCCTTGACAGAGGAAGCCTTAGAAGAATTGCTCCTCTTTGATTCTAGAAGAAGCTAAAATAGAACTGGAAAACCTATTAACCACCTGTAGTCTTACCAACATCAGTGCCAGTTCAGCAGCTGAGCCAAATAACCTTCACTCATATAAAAGATGGTTGGGGACAATACAGGAGGAGGAATTGGCCATAATCAGTATCCTTCTCACTTCCAGAACTTGTTGAGAAAGATCCACAGAGCCAAGACAAAAAAGGTTCCAAGGGCCTGTGGGGTTGAATATGATTAACACAGAAGGCAAGATTTTGTCAAATCAGTACAAACGTCTTGCCTAGTTCAGACTGACAGAAACTATAATGTAAAAGATGATCCAAGCCAGTGCACTTTGTCAGCTCTCGGTGCCATGTCAAAGTCACAATTGTAAATGAAAACACAGAACAAAAACACAATTTTTGAAACAGTAGAAGCAGGAGGAAGATGTGGGACACTTCTTCCCAGAGGTTATTGTATAAAAATCACAATTTAACAAAAAGTAAATTGTATTTTTCCTAACTATACAAACCCGAGGTCCTTTACATTAGGGGATTACTTTCAGGCGTAGGCTGGAAACGGCCGTTGAACTTCAAACAAGGTGGTTAGGCAGTTAACTACTGTCCGGATGTAAACATTCCAATTTGCCTTTCGGCCCAGGTATCAGATTGAGGGGTGGCATGAGGTGGGCATAAAGTGTAAAGGACCTCAGGTTTGTATAGTTAGGAAAAATACAATTTACTTTTAAAAATTGTTATTTGTTCCGACACAATATACAAACCCTCGGTCCTTTACATTAGGAGACTCACTGATTGGAGGGAGGAATCTGATAAAGTCTCTCTGAACTGACTGGAGTTCACCACCTTGTCTTCCCTTCCTGGTCGTGAGAGTGAGGAAAGGAAAAACTGCCTCTGACAAAAGATTGGGTTGTAAGAAACGAGGGATCAGTTGTCAGACTTCTGGGTCCCCTTTGCATGAAAGAGGAAACGTCAGTTCATGCAAAGTAGGCTAGGAAGAAGAATTTGACGTCGGATGACAATAAGGCAAATACAAGCATTGGGTTTGTCTTATAGTCATGGTCTCCTTCCCCCCCCTTGCAAGAGGGAAGGGTGGGGTTGCTTCTATTAACCTGAACGGAAATAGAACGGGAGCTCCCGTTATGTGCTTACCTGCCTCGATCGCCAGATCCAGCTTGTAACGGCACGTCCGCTCCCTGCCCGTGGGAAGAGAGCCAGGATGGGGAGAAAGAAGAGAGGCCAGTCACTCAACATTCATTCTCCCAATCACAACCGTACAATCATAGGCGAGATGCAACCTGTCCTGTTAGAGGAGCTGGATAAGCTACACAACTTGTTGAGCAGCCACCACAGGACCCAAGGAAAAAGTGTCCAAGGACTTGTGTGCAACATCGGAGGTAGGAGGTAGAAGGAGGTGAAGGTAGTCTGTTGGGACCACACACCTGCCTTCAGCACCTGTGAAACCGACATATTCTTCCGGAATGCGAGGGACGGACCAATGCTGCGGACCTCGTGAGCTCTCGGACGAAGCGTACCGGTGTCATCTTCTCCTGCAGCAGAGTACGCTCTCCTTATCGTCTCACGAAGCCAAAAGAGATGGTGTTCTTGGACACTTCTTTCTTGGTCGAGCCAGTGCTAACAAAGAGTCGTCGACACTCAGGCCGGACATCGAGTTCTCTTCAGATAGCGCCGCAGCACTCTAACAGGACACAGTAGCATCTCGTCTGGTTCATTACCACAAAGTCCTCTAGGAGGGGATCGTGAAGGACTCGAAACCGTGCGTCAGGGACCGAAGGGTTCTGAGTCTTGCTACAAAATCCGGGATGAAATCGAGCGTAACTGATCCCCATCCCCTGAGTGTTTTAACATCAAAGGAAAGTCCGTGAAGTTCGCCAACTCTCTTCGCCGATGCCAGGGCAAGCAAGAAGACGGTCTTGAGGGTCAGATCCCTGTCTGACGACTCTCTTAAAGGCTCGTACGGTGCACGAGTCAGGCTCCTTAGAACGACAGTCACATCCCACGCAGGGGGCCTGAGATCCCTGGGTGGGCAAGACCGTTTCAAGCTTCTCATGAGTAGAGAAATCTCGAAAGAGGAAGAGATGTCTACTCCTTTCAGCCGCAAGACTAGGCCGAGTGCGGCGCGGTAGCCTTTTACAGCTGAAATGGAGAGAAGCTTCTCTCGGCGAAGGAAGACGAGGAAGTCCGCGACCTGCTGAACAGTAGCTCTGACCGGAGAGATACCCCTTCGACGACACCAACCACAGAAGACGGACCACTTTCCCTGGTATACCGCTGCGGAGGATCTTCTGAGGTATCCTGCCATCTCTGTTGCTGCGCGGCGCAAAAAGCCTCTCGCTCGCAAGAGATGGTGGATAACCTCCAGCCGTGAAGACACAGGGAATGCACTGCCAGGTGGAACCGCTCTGCGTGAGGTTGACGCAGAAGGTTGGGCCAGGGGAATCTCTCGGTGCCTCGGAGAGGAGAGCTAGCAGGTCCAGGTACCAAATGGCCTGGGGCCATTTGGGTGCCACCAGAGTCATTCTGAGATTCGGGGTGATCATCACTCGGCTGATCACTCGGCGAATCAGACAGAATGGGGGAAAGGCGTACGTGTCGAGGTTGTCCCACGGGTGTTGGAACGCGTCCTCCGCAGCGGCCCATGGGTCCGGCACGACAGAACAGAAGACCTGGAGTTTTCTGTTGTGCTGGGTGGCGAACAGATCGATGGCTGGACGCCCCCACAGGTCGAACAGCCTTTCCGCTACTTCCTGATGGAGGGACCATTCGGTCCCTACCACCTGGCTCTGGCGGCTGAGCTTGTCTGCCACGACATTCCTCTTGCCTGGAATGTACCTGGCTGACAGCTCTACCGAGTGAGCCACGGCCCACTCGTGCACCTGCATGTCAACTGGTGAAGCTGGTGGGACACCAGTCCCCTGCTTGTTGACATATGCCACTACCGTGGTATTGTCGCTCATCAGTACCACGGAGTGTCCCATCACTCGATCCCGGAACTCTTGGAGGGCCAGGAAGGGTGCCTTTGAGTTCCAGGATGTTGATGTGAAGGTGCTTGTCGTCTCGGTGCCACACTCCCGAAGTCAGCAACTCCTCCAGGTGTGCGCCCCATCCCTCGGTCGATGCATCGTCCGAGAACAGAAGCATGTCTGGAGGGGAGTATGCAGGGATACTCCTATCAAGAGGTTCCTGTCGTCCAACCACCAGTGAAGGTCCTCCTCACCTCCTCGGAAAGAGGAATGAGGAAGGACTGGGGTCTTGGGACTGGGACCAATACTCCTTTAGTCTCCACTGGAGAGACTGCAGGTGAAGACACCCGTGAGGTACTAGCTTCTCCAATGACGACAGGTGACCGATGACGACTTGCCATTGCCGAGCTGGCTGCTCCTGTCGTGACAGGAACAGCTGTGCTGCCTGCCTGAACTTGCTGATACGAGAGTCCGAGGGAAAGACTTTTGCTGCCACCGTGTCTATCAGCATGCCCAGGTACTTTATCCTCTGCTTGGGGTGAGATCTGACTTCTCCAGATTTACCACGATCCCTAGATCCTGGCAAAAACTCGAGGAGCCGATCCCTGTCCTGTAGCAACTGCGAGCGAGAGCTCGCCAGGACCAGCCAGTCGTCGAGATACCTCAGAAGACGTATCCCGTGCGAGTGGGCCCAAGCTGACATGAGAGAGAACACTCGTGAACACCTGGGGAGCGGTCGAGAGCCCAAACAAAGTGCCCTGAATTGGAAGACCGACTCCCCGAGGACAAAGCGGAGGTACTTGCAGAGGACGGATGGATGGGTATTTGGAAATACGCATCCTTCAAGTCCACCGTAAGCATGAAGTCGTTCTCCTGATGGAGGCCAGCACGGTTTGCGCTGTTTCCATCGTGAACCGAGTCTGGCAAATGAAACGGTTCAAGGAGAGAGGTCTATGACCTGGTCTCCATCCCCTGATGCCTTTCTCTACGAGAAAGACACGGCTGTAAAAGCCTGGAGACTGGTCCGACACGACTTCTACAGCACCCTTGCTCAGCATGGCTTGCACTTCTTGCTGTAGTGCGGTGTCCTTTGACGATCCTGAAGATAAGTTTGGAGATGGACCGAGAGTAGGTGAGGGGAGGCCGAGACTCGAAGGGTAGTAGATATCCCTCCCGAAGGACATCCACTATCCAGGTCTCGGCTCCATGTCGCTGCCACGTTGCCCAATGGCTCGACAGGCACCCCCCACCTTTGGCAGCTTTTTGGGGAACGCGCCTAGCGTTTCCCCTTCTTCTTCTTACCCTTGCCCCCTTTACCGGATTGGAAAGTGGGCTGAAAAGGGCGGGAGTAACCCCTTTTCGAGGAAGAAGAAGGCTGGGTGTTTCCTCGGGACCCCTTGAAGACTGGGACTTCTTAGGGGCCGAGGAAGTGCCAGCCTGGCCCGAAGGCCTGGCTGCAGTGGAATGCAGAAGACCCGGAGGTCTTGGCCACTGCCTGGTGGACAAGCCGGTCGCTGTCATCGGCACGGCGCTTGTCCACCCGCGGCGTCCACCAACTCTCTAGGGAAGAGAGAGGAGGAACCCAGCAACGGTCCATTCCGAGAGCGATTGCTGACTCGGGACCTACAGACCTGGCAAAGCGAGAGAGAACGGCATCCCTTCGCTTTAGCACCAGGTTTGCCCACAGGTTTGCAGTCTGGTGGGCAAGGTAGGAAATAGCCCTACCCCCAGACTGGCACAGTCTCCCAAAGCAGAGTCCTCCCCAGGTACAATAGCGCCTGAGGAAGCAGCTACCTTCGATACTGTGAAGGACCACAGATCGAGCCAGGAGACTGCTTGAAAGGCCGCCATGGTGGTGGCTTCCAGGGTTGCAGCTTCTTGCTGAGAGAGGAAATACTCTCTGCAGTCAATTGCTGCAACGAAAGACCCGGATCCAGACGAGTCAGGTCGGGTCAACCTGTTTAGTCAGCAACGCCCCTTCACTGGAGAGTAAAAGCGCTTCTGTCGCGAGGCAGAGGGGGAGGAAGAAGCTTGTCCGAGTGGCTCGATCGAAGGGAACTGTCTTGCCCAGACACAAGACCGTTCACCTGGTCGAAGTACCCCCCTCGGCAAGCGTGGACCACGGCAGCCCCACGAAGCCTTGGGTTCCTTCTTGGGTCCCCAGAAGGATTTCAGAGGCGCGATGGACAATCCACAGTTGAGGCTGTGGTCCCTTCCCCGAGGTCATTGTGCTGACGAATCAGCGCGATAACCTCCGCAAAAGTCCTCTGTATTTCAGGGGTGTCCGCATCCTGGGGCAGAGGACCCTCAAGTCCTTCCAGGGTGCGGTCCTCATGAACTACTCTCCCCGCAGGAGGGAGAACCTCGGCAGACCCCGAGGACCTTCCTGAACACACGGGCGTAAGACCTGGTCGAGCCAAGGACCGAGCCAGGAACATACCCCATGCAGTAGAACTCTGAGGAGAACACTCCCAGAGTTCCTCCTCTCCGACTCACGTGCCCTTTGGAAGAGACCGAAGGAGGCGGAGGGGACAGGCGAGGAAGATCGGGGCGCTCCCACTGCCCTTTACTGGCAGAACCAGCAGAGGCAGTGGGCGAGAGCGGTCACCAACCCGCGGTGATGACGGAGCCTCAGGTCGAGGAGAACGTTTCAGCCCAGGTGAAGCAATCTCCCGAGGAGAGCGGAGCGGCTCGCGAGAGCCGAGCCGCCGCACTCGCCTCCCCGAGCCAGGCTGGCCGCGTGCAGGCGTGGCCTGGGACTGGGAGGAGTCGAGCGCGCGGCTGGCTGGCGCGAGCTTGCGCTGTCCTCTGGACGCGCCCCAGTCTTCTTCGAGGCTGAAGCCTCTCGGGAAGACTGAGCAGGGGACTTCTTCCCTGTTTCTCCTTGCAGTTCGGCCCCCCTGGGGCTGAAGCATTATCCCGGGAACCTGACTTGGCACTGGATGGAGTGCCAGCAGGAAGAGAGGGGCACCTGCATGCCTGGCTCTTTCTCTCGCCCCACGCCCTGGTCTGTATGGCGAGAAGTGTCCTCCGTATCAGACTGGGGTACCCGGGTCTCCTTGGGGACCCGGGTACTGAGCAACTCCAAACGAGAGTCCCGACGGGTCTCGCTGGCCTTAGAAGCAGGAGGTTTCTTAGGGTGTGGTGGGGGAGTGCAGGACCTTGGTCTGCACACCCTTGGCTCCCCAGTGCCCCTGGCCCGGAGGCCAGGGCAGCAGTTCCCTGATCCGAGGATCGGGAAGAACCAACGAGAGATCCCACTGCCTTCTGTGTGGAAGGAGGCAGACCCTTAGAAATCTTCAGTGCGAGGTTTCTTGGGGAGAGACAGACTTCTTCTTCTTTGGCCGCGAAGCCTCGGAAGGAGAAGCGGAAGAAGCAGCAGATGAAGACGGCGATGAATGAAGATGAAGATGAAGATGGAAGATGGACACCTTCCTAGACCTCTTCTTCTTCTTCTTCTTCACCATCTGCTTCAGGAATGCAGTCAAGTCCCCAAGCCAGGAAGGCGCAGGCGGACTCAGGACACAGGAACAGGAACAGCAGGAGGGGCTGCAGCAGAAGGTGCAACCCGGGCAGAGACGGCGGAGCTCGACCAGCATTTGCCTGGGTGGGAAGAGCCAGAGCGCGTCGGCCAGGAACAAAAGTGGGCGGGGCCAGGGATGCAGCGCCGCCCCTCCCGCGTGCAGATTCAGGTCGGGCTGCACCAAGGTCGCTGGGATGGGGACTGGAGGCAGACGAAGGGCCGGGCTGGAGAGTCAGGCGAGGAACCGTGTCCAAAGACCAGGCCATGGTCAGCAACGGGGCAGCAACAGTCACATACGGGTATGATGACGTCACCATGTAGGGGGGCCAGTGCGCGTGAATGGTGCCAGGAAGCCAGGTGGCGGAACAGCGTGCTGGCCCGCAGGTGACGCCGAACCTGGGTGTCCAGATGCGAAGCAACTGAACTCGGCATCTGGACAAACCTGAGACAGGTGACAGTCGTGGTAGTGGCTGTGTTGCCGTGTGGGTGTCGTGACTGGGAGGGGCCAGTGGAGCCAACCCTCCAGTGCCAGCCAGGTAGGCCCAGGTGCAGCCAGGTTGAGCTTGGGATCATCGCCTGGCTATCCAGCCCAAGACCTGAAGCAAAGTCGGGTTAATAGAAGAAGCCTCTACCCTGCTCCGGAGGAAAAACTCCCCTCCGGAACGGGAAGAGACCTCAGACAGGATGTCCCGGTCCAATTCTTCCCCATGCCCTTCCACAAATGATGAAATGAAAGAGGAAGGGGAGGGGGAGTCCTCACCCGAGGGAGAGGGAGCAAGCAGAGGAAGCTCGCCGGGAGGGAGAAATGAGCCTGACACATTCGCCACCACTGGAGTCGTCGGGGGCGTTTTCCTCGGACGACTCCTTGGTAGGCTTACGACGGTAATGTCCTCCTCCTTCGAACTTGCCCCATTGCTCAGAGGACCACAAACAACACTCATTACAAGGAGTCGGCGTGAACACACCCCTGCAAGATGTGCAGAGCGTGTGGGTCCACGTCGACTCTAGATCTAAAAGTGTTACACTTTTTCCCCCCTACCCCAGGACACACACGCTGGGGATAGGAGGTTTGGATGGTTTCTCCATAACAAAAAAAAACAGAAATTGGCCGATCAGGTGGTTAGTACCCATTCCCGCCGCTGGGAGGCGGGCATCAGTGGAGAAATTTCATACTCACATTGGTATTAGTAGTCAAGGATTGGTCCTTGAGAAGGCTCCCCTCTTGGGAAGGCAACACGGAAATGTTCATGTTAGATTAGAAAGCACTGTATTCTTCCTGACTAAGTGAGATGACTGAAGACTTGAGGGGACTTTTGCCCACCTTACTCTTGTCTTGTCTTTTCTTTGACCTTATCTCCACCTTAGCAGCCAAGATCTTACATATTCACATGATTGACTCAACACTTGAGAGTTCTGGAATACCAGATCTTGGTCAACTCATGCGGTCTGGAAATATCTTGAACAAACAGATTATGTAAAACCTCAAAGCAAATCATATTTACATCCCTTTAAACATAAATAAAATATATAGAAAATTCACTAACATCTAACTGAACAAATATATTCTCTGTTTTCTTTCTTTCCTTAAATCCTCAGCTGAAAACACAGAGATAAATTACAGGAAAATGTGATAAATAAATAAACATGAGAACAAGTATGAAACAAATACAAGTGAAATTCAAGCCGCCAGGAGAAAGCAGGAGTAGTTGCTCCTCGCCACCAGACATTCAGAATCAGAAGATTCTATAACTGCACTGGACAAACTTTCACATTTCATTTGTAGCCAAATAAAACTCTAGCAAGCTTTTAAAGTAATAAATTTTAATAAAGAGCATCTATACTTTACAGAAGAATTAACGTCTTTAACTATAATTCCAAGACTGCAAAATGAAAGTTTTCATCTAGTTTCGAAATCATATGAACAATACAGGGGCACCACACGAAGAAAAAGTCCCCATCACATTATTCCTTACTTAGTGGTCTGCCAACGTTTCCTTACATTCAGGGTCCTTTATTTTCACACCGCTGGACTGTGGAACAATCTCCCTCAGGAGGTCGTGCGACTGGAATCTCGAAAGCTCAAGCGAAGATGCAAAGCATTATCTGCCCTAAAACTATTCGTCTTGCATTTTAATACATTTTTATCTATTTGTTAATTCATTATTATTTTTCTTTTTAATAAGTGAGATCTCTTCTTTCTGTATTTCCCTTTACCTACTCTTACTTCTTCCAATGAACACCATATTCTTTGGAAGCTTGAATTTCAAGTCAATGGCCCCTGTGGTGGGCTTATAAAGTCCCATGGCAGGTTTTCTATGGTGAACCGCCCGTTTTCTACAAGGACGCTCCTACAAGATTGGGTCAAGCAAAAATAGACACATTTATCTATATGAAATGCTCTACTACTAATTCATTTGCACCTGTTTTCTTTGCACATATGTTAGAATGTTATTTTGTCAATTCTTGTTAACTTACCTTTTATGTTACTTGTATTTTACTTATTATAATTATCACCGAGGAGTAATTGACCTCCAGATTACAACATTATTTGTATTCCTCTGTGTGACGTCCACACACGCCGCCTTATAAGCGGCCTGCGTTCTGAATAAACTTTAGGCAACACAGCCATACAAGACCCAGCCAAAACATGAACCAACTGCAGAAGGACTTTGAGAAGAGCCTACACAGTGCAGCAAATGCTTCCATGCCAAAGAAACCTTTGGTACAAACAAAACCCCCACAAAGACAGCTGGTACACAACTCAAAGAATAGAAATGAATTCGAGTTAACAGAATGAAGCTCTTCAGGAGACAACCCACAGATGAACTACATGCTGTCTTGGGGGGGATGTCATGAATCATGCTTAAACAGCCAGAAGTAAGCGGAAACCACAGTGATGTGGTGCTCACAGACGACCCGTCTAACCAATGCTTGAAAATATGGTGGTGGTTCAACAAGGTATCAGGAAAGACCAGACCACCTGGCACATCATCCCAACCCACAGGCGAAGCGAACAGACTTGGGCAACATTTTTGCCTGACAGGACAAAATGGCACATCTGCCACCTGCCACAAGGGAAAAGCAAGTGACATTAGATCCAGGGAGATGGCTAGTTATCAACACAGCGTGCAATGAGCCTGACGTCACTGACACCCCATTCACAATGAATGAGCTTAACAAAGCCCTCCAAAAAGGAAAAAACACAGCTCCAGGATCAGACATGATCACATACAGCATGCTGAAAAATATGGGCACAGCAGCCAGGAAGTACATCTGCACATAATCAACAGAACATACACTGAGCAAGTCAGACCCACACAATGGAATCAACCAAAACACACAACCAATTCCCAAACGGGAACCAAACTCTACAGGCCCATTTCTCTCATCACGACTACACAGAAAAGACTGCAGAGAGGAATGGTACTAACGAACTTGTATGGAAAACAGGACCACACATCATGCGCTTATGTAGTTACAAGAAGAATAGGCACACAAGAATGCTAGCAGATGTAATGGCAACAATAACCAACAGAAAGTCAATTGTAGTCTTTCTCGATTTAGAAAAAGCCTACGAACGCCAGCACGCCGCCGTCATCCTTGCTACGAGCCGGTGGACAAAGAGTTAAGGGTAACCTGTTAGCATAGGTCAAAGGATACATGCAAACAGACAAGCCAGGTCACCTTCAGGTGCAAGCTCAGATTTCTCAACTTAGAAAATGAACACCACAGGGAGGGCGCCAGTCCCCTTCCTCTTCAATGTACTAATGGAAAATGTAGCCACAATCCACCCTACAGAGGGAGTGGAAATTTTTCATATATGGAGCGATGTGTGCTTAGTGAGCACACACAGGTACAGATCTACCAAAATATGCAAAATGCAATAACACAAATTGGAAATAGCTGTACAGAGCTTGGTCTAAAAATCAATACAGCAAAACCAGAAGCAATGGCAATTCATATGACCTAAACCCAAATGAAATACAACTCATGGGTGAACCCATTGAATGGGTAGAAACTTTGTACCTAGGAGCAAATATCAACAAACAACTCTCCCCCACCAAAGAAATAAAAACACTTAAGCAAAATCAAATGCAGGCAAAATGCTATGAGAAGAATCCTCTCTAAAACAAAGAGCAGTATACCATGCCCTCAAACCTTCATACAGACAATAAGGTCAGCTGTGGAGTACGCAGCACCTGTCATACTTGCCTCACAAACACAGAACAAAAGCCAAAGTAATCAAAACAATGCCTTAAGACTCATCACAGGTGCACCAGCTGTGGACCAACTTGTGTGTCTTGAGAGCAGAAACACACTTACAATCTCTAACACACAGAATAGATCAGAGAAACATCCGCCCTGCTAAAACCTTGAAAGGCAACTTAGAAACTGCCCACTCAAGAGAGAAATCCAAGGAAAAACATTGAGCTTCATGAGGAACTAAGACCCCAAGACATATGCTGGCGACCTCCCCTAGCAGCCTTAAGGCGAGTAGATGTAAAATCAAGCAGCCGCAGTAAGGAAGACACACCAATCGCAGAGTACAGAGAACAAGCACCTGGGAGCCTGAACTTTTCAAGATAAACTTTACAGTCCTCCTGCAAGCAAGAAGCATGCACTGCTCAACAGCTAAGACTTGCAGCCCAAAGAGCAATGGGAAAACTGCAGCCACAAATTAATATTTTACAGATGGATCAGTAGATCTCAGCATCAGCAGCAGCAGGGGATCCACTCAACAACCCTCAAAGGATGCTGGAGGCTCTCTGACAATGCCTCCCACTCTGCAAACTGAACTGATTGCCATTGCAAAAGCTCTAGAAGACTCTCAGCATAGGCAGGAAACGCAACAGAAATTTCATACTGACTCAAAGGAGCACTGCAAGCTATAACAAAGGAAAAAGCAAAGGAAAACATCAGACTTCTATCAGACATATGGGCAATTGCAAGCCTCCATCAAAGCAGAAACAGGAAATAACGCATTAAGCTGGATTCCAAGCCATGTGGGAATCCAAGAAACGAAGAAGCAGATTCTTTGTAAAAAATTGGGGTTGCTACACACCAACGTTGATATCAAAATCAGCCCCTCACTCACACAACTGAAAACAAGGCAAGCGACACTTATAACTTCTGGGAGAAAACAAGTGAAGAGCTGTTTTGGTGGCTCAAAAACCGCCAAATGGTACATAGACACTGTAAACCTAAACCACACAATATAACCAAAGACATGTCACGGGCTAGCAGTCATAATCCATCGGCCCAAGGCTAGGATACCTGTACACATGGCAAGGAATAATGAACAATCCTCAACCATGCAAGTACTGTGAAACAATCCCAGAACCATAGAACACTACCTTCTTGACTGTACAAACAGAACAACTAGAGCAAGTTATGAGAGTAATGAAGAGCAACTACCCAGATAACAAAGCACATACTGACAAACATCCATGAATTTTAGGCTTCTATGCTCCTACCACACCACCAGATAACCTAAAGTCCATACAGCAAACCACCCACCCTCCTTCCCTATTCTTAAATCAGACTCAACAGACTCGACCCAGACAACAAATAAAAATCCACACTCTCTGTTCATCTCTAAATACTGACTTTAGAAATCACCCCTCCCTATGTTCCATCCATCACAATCAACACCAACAAATACACACAAAAACACATACAGACACAAGAATTAGGACTGGACAAAGGAATATGGCTTTGGATCACCACAGAACTAACGTACCCTAGCTACCTGTGCCTACTACTCAATTCTTCTTCTTTCCATCTATTTGGCCTCTCCCACTAGCCAACACTCCCACTGCCTATCATGCTTTTTATCCTCATCTGATGGGTACAGCAGGGTTCAAAGAGGTTGCAACCTTGCCTGTAAACCTTTTTCATTTCAAGAATTTCACTTTTACCAAAATCACTTTCATGTATCATAATAAAGTTTTCATTAACCTACCCATCACAGACTCATCATCAACATATAGTTGCGGGCTGCTCTAGAAGCAAGAGCCCGTGCTGGCACAAGGCCAGCTAAATCTAAAACAACAACAACATGAATAAACTCTGTTACGGGCTGCTCTAAAAGTGACCGTGCTGGCATAAGGCCAGCTAAATCTAAAACAACAACATGAATAAACTTTTATGGGCTGCTCTAGGAGCAAGAGCCCATGATGGCACAAGGCCAGCTAATTCTGAAACAACAACATGAATAAACTAGCAATGCATGTCCACCTGCTCATTATTTAGCACCTCTTACAGGCTTGTTCCATATGAATGAGTTTTTTTTTACCTATGAATAATAATAATAATAATAATAATAATAATAATAATAATAATAATAATAATAATAATAATAATAATATGTAATAAGCATATGTAATAATAATACGCTCCATATCACTGCAGAAGTTGGGATTCTACCCATGAAGAAGCTGATGGGCCAGAAACTCGTGAACCATCATGATTCCGTGACAATAGCACCGCGACGGTCACCAGAAAGGAAGATAAGAGGCCACTGGTATAGTAATCTCCTGTGGGTGAGCAGTGAACCAAACAACAAGAGGTAATGACTAAACGACATACAAAGAGAATGATCCGTGCATTGTCAATGACATCATACCTTTGCCAATGTCCATCCTGCTGTGGTAGTGGGTATAAACACCAGTGATTGCTATCAACAACCCAAAAGGTAGGCTATAACAGTTCGGCCTAAGGGCCATCCTTACCACGCGGCAGAGAGAGCTAAAGACACCCGGCAGACAAGCACGGTTGCCAAAGTGAGAGAACGAGTGAAAAATGCGCCAAAGTTTTTTCTGTGCAATAGGGTTTTCTGTACAGCGTATATTTCTGCATGAAACTCTCAGCCTTGGCCCATGAGGCTCTCGCTTCGGCCCAAGAGCTCTCAGCCACAGCCCACAAACTTTCAGCCACAGCCCAGGCCTGCGTTGATAGCTCCTATATCGTTGCCAGACACAATTATGGCTAATTTTAACCTTAAATAAAATAAAAACTACTGAGGAGGCTAGAGGGCTGCAATTTGTTTGATTATTGAAGGGTGGATGGTCTACATACCATTTTGCAGCCCTCTAGCCATCTCAGTAGTGTTCTTTACAGAAAACTAAAAAGATGTTGGCCTTATTAAGCTTCATATTTTGGGATGAATAGGACTTGTCTGTCGAGGAGACTGACCACCCACCTTCAAGCCACGCTGCTGGAAAAAGCACAGCTTCCATCTCACTTGAGAACTATTAATAACAAGGATGAAATATCGAATAATGGGAGGAACCCTGGATGTGTCCCTGTTCTTGTGGCCTTTCACATTAACAAGAAAAATCGGTTGACTGACTCTCAATATAAAGACATTTATTACTGGCTTTGAAGCACCTCCGCGACCCACTGATCCCCTCCGAGGATCACCACCCTACCTCTTGATTGAGAGAGAGAGAGAGAGAATATGCACATATCACAAATCTAGCATGGCCATTAACATCCCCTACCTGAATAGTCGTTCCCAATAATCCTTATTCATGTACTCTGACTGGCCAATTCCCTAATTGATTTCCACAGACTGTATAAATGACCCCTGTTCTGATTTCTGTGTTGATTCTCCGGTGGGAATCAAACCATGTGGGGTTTGAAACGTCTGGCCTTGTCAACTACTTGGAAATAAAATGGCCACGAGGAAATGCAACAACAGAGTGAAGATCTTTAGCCTTTACTCTAAATCATTTTCCAGCAAACTACATACAATGAAACAAAAGCTTTCAAAGAAGACTCGGTTTTACAAAAAACGACTCAGATTAGAGGATTTTATAACTCTTTTAATGCATACAAAAGTCTTTACTTTTGGGGTAGATCTTCAAGCATAGAATGCCTGTCTAGGATTGTCTCGGGTAACTGGGTAAGCCAAGGGTTACCTATTTTCTTTAGTTTTACTTCTAGATCTTCAAACATTTTGGCAGGATGGGGTCAAGAGTGTGTGGACTTTGGCTTTTTTCTTGGCTGCCCTATCGTCACTTCGATGTGATGCTCACCCAACAAAGTCTTTGCTGGATTGCCGGTCAATTAGTCTCGATATTCTTCCAGTAACTGTAACGTCAGCGTGTTTGCCTCCATTGGCAGTAAGACTAATGCACTCTGCCCCAACTCTGGTCCTCTTGTAAAAGTGGGGCTTCTGTCTGCCCTGTGCATCATAAAAGGTCTCCCTGGCTCTGCAGTCCTCAATTTCATGAGAATCTGCATTGGTCCTCTCACTGTCCTTCCACAAAATAGCTCAAACAGTGGAAATCTGATGCCGGACTTCGGTATTTCTCAATATGCGAACAAGATTGCTGGTAGATACAGGACCAAATCCTTTGGTCTCTCCCGGCACAGCATGGACTTCAGCACACCGTTGAGCCTTTCACTAAATCTGGTACAACTTGGGTTGTACAGCAGCATGAACAGGTGCTTGGTGCTTGCCAGATAGCTCACCTCCTCCATCATTTCAGAAGTCAACTGGGTGCCTCAGTCACTGATCATTTCCTTGGTAAATCCTGTGGCGGAATTCAAAACCACAAAAAAACAGTACACAACACTCACCCTGGTCCTCGGTTGCTGGAAGATGGAGTAAGGAGTCCACGGTCGCCAACACAGCACACAAAACCACACAAACCAAACCAAAACAGAAAAACACACGACTCACGAACATACAGCAACAAGAACAGCACACTAACAAGGGAAAACAACAACTCTGAATCAGCACACAAACAAACTGTTTAAGACCAAAAAAACGACTGACCGGAACTAGCTCTGACTCAAAACTGCCTCCAAAACCGAAAAATCCTCACATATATTCCACAGACAGACAGCGCCGTAAACAAACTAACGACCTTATCCCTCTTCCAACAACCGAAGCACTCACTAACGACAATTACACGACTCTCTCTCTCTCTCTCTCTCTCTCTCTCTCTCTCTCTCTCTCTCTCTCTCTCTCTCTCACACACACACACACAAAACGTTGGGAAATGCTAAATAAAAACAAATTTATTCATCCCTCTATAATCCCACTCTGCTGAAAACTTAGCATAGTGCCTCTGCTACATGTTTGGTTTCTATTTAGATAGTGCCAATGTCTCTGGGTATCTCATAGCAAAATCCACCACCACCAAAATGTACCTGTTGCCCCTCTCTGACATGGGTGTTAAAGGTCTGATCAGGTCTACCATACTCTCTTGAACAGCTCTTCCATCAATGGCCTCTTTCTTAGCAGGGTTTTGCTTGTACAGCCCTCAAGTACTGTGCAGTCTTCTGGCAAATGTCAAAGGATTTACAAAATCTGGTGACACTGGCAACCACTTTCGGCCAATGGAAACTGCTGTTTATACAGTCGATAGTCTTCTGGGCTCCAAGATGATCACAAACAATGGACTCATGAGTCAACCCCATAAAGTTAGAATTTGCCGTAGTTCCCCAGCAACCTCTCCAGGAAAACATAATATAGTATGCCTCTGATAACTTTAACTTAAATGTTCCTTAACCCTTAGTTCTGTATTGTGAGTCACTCTTGGCTCTAACCCCCTGCTTGGCTCGACTAGATTCTTCTTCTGGACTTCTTTTAACTGCTCTGCCAGGCCCTTGGCACTTTATTCTTTTCACTATATTTTGCTTCTAGTCAAAATACTGCTGTCTCGTCATAAGCTTTTTGCTCCAGATTCAATCACTCCCCTCTGCCCATCCTTTTGGTTGTCTGTTCCTATAGCTTTCTCTTCATGGTCCTGAATACTTGGAATATTTCCAAGAATAAAGATATAAATAAAGATTTTGTTCATAGCATACAATTGCCCTAAATAGTAAGGTGTGTGTTCACATTAATCTTTGCAGCTAGATATCTGCAGATACTCCTGTCAATGAGAGCATACACCCATTTCTTATCAGCCATTTGGCCCTCAGTTAACAAACTCGTATGTAAAACAGTACTTGTGTAACGTGTATCTCGTGGCACAGTTACCTTCTCCTTGCCTACATAACCTTCACTTCCTGGTAAATTGTGGTACCTCTTTCTCTGCTCCCCAAATCTGCATGCTCTTAGCACAACGGATAGTTCAACCCCACCTGCCAGTTTCAGCTTTCCATAGTTGGCGTGATTTCCAACTTGACTACGTTGATGCCAGCACAAACCATGATAATGGTCACCTCCCTTAGTTTTTCCACTACCATAGCACTGGCTGCTCTTTGCTTGAACTTCTGTTCGCCCTTATCGTTAATTTGCCAGGTACCCTAGCTTGTGACACACAAAGCACATGCCCTCGCTCTTGTTTGTTTGTCTGCTTCCGCTCAGCTGTGCTGTAGGCTAGTCCTTGCATTTCTGAATACTCCTACTATACTTTTTCACTGGCTTCTGAAAAAAAGTTAAGTATACCTTAGTTTAACCAGACCACTGAGCTGATTAACAACTCTCCTAGGGCTGGCCCGAAGGATTAGACTTATTTTACGTGGCTAAGAACCAATTGGTTACCTAGCAACGGGACCTACAGCTTATTGTGGAATCCGAACCGCATTATACCGAGAAATGAATTTCTGTCACCAGAAATAAATTCCTCTAATTCTTCATTGGCTGGCCGGAGACTCGAACTCGGGCCTAGCAGAGTGCTAGCCGAGAACTCTACCGACTCGTCCAATGAGGAACTTGACATCCCACTAAGCTTGTCCCAAGAACTTCCGAGTACTGCACAACAAGCGTCACCGTCTCACCAATAACCTTTGGTATTGGCAAATTGTTCTCTCATTAACAAGTCATCTGATTCACTAAACTTTTTCACTCAATCATTTCAGCACACCTGCTGAAATATCTCTGCTGCTTTACTACAGACTAGTACGCAGTCTCACTTTGTTTTGGTTTAGTCTCTTGAATTTCTTCCTAAATCCTTAAATCCTTGTTCAGTCCTCACATACCTCTTAATAAGTGCTCTCTTCAGTCTATCACGGTTCAAAGCTTCATCAAGAGACATAGTAGAACAAACTAGAAGACCTTTACCTGCAGTAATGGACTGAGACAAATAGCCAACCTTGGCTTAGTGTAAACTTCTCAAATCTTTTGATGAAAATATCTAAATAGTTATGTTTTTCATTGAGTCTGGATAATTTAGGGTTTGCAGTAAACACACGGGTGCCAGTGCTGCTTACATGTCGCTCTGTGGTTCCTCTACCATTTTCTGCCTGGGGTCTAGACACTTCGAGTTCATAAGCTCTGTCTTTCAATCTCTTGTCTGTCTTTCGGCCTCCTCTCTTGCTTCTTCTCTTGCTTTCTTGCATTCTTCATGCGCTAAGCCTTCCTGTTCCTTAACAAAACCTCCCAATGCATGGCTGTCTAGCTGCGTATCTTTAGCGTTCAACTAGCTGTGATACCTCTGTTGCTGCCTTCATGAATATACATACCCTCGAAATAGAAGAATGACGCTTATATACTGCTTCTTTAAAACTTTTGGCGGTCGCCGATTTTGTTGCAATATGAGAGTGTGACAAGGTCCTTAGATAACAGTTCAAATAGCTTTATATAAAATGTTATGAAAATCCTGTGTATATAAAAACGTAATGTTCATTTCATGGCTCAGGCCTATGCAGCAAAATATCATAGGAAATAAACATTGAATTCTCGCTGATTGTAAAACCACTCACGATACAAAAACGTCCCATTACTCTACTCTCTAGCGCATATCTCCACATATCTAGGTTTCTTTGTGGCTCTGCTCTGGCTCCTGCCATGAAAACAGTGTCACTGAGTAGAAAATACACACCAAGAGGGCTCATCCATTACATCCTCGGTCATTACATCCAGCACATTATTGAGCCAGAGGGGCTCAGTGCTGATCCCTGGTGCACTCCTATCGTCATCTGGAAACTGCTAGTCATCCCAAGTCCCTTTCCATGGTGGTTGGTACAGTTCTGTGCATTCGGTGCCTCCCTCCCCATCAAACTTCTCCGCACCTCTTGCCTAACTATTATGTCAAAAGGCCATGTGAAGACCCTTTGCTTCTCTGCGTACTTCTCCATTACTATATCTTTCATGTCTTTCATGAAGCCTAGTTTGCTGTCTTTCCATCTTGACCTTCTGCCTAAGTGTTCCTTTTATAATTCTTTCAATATTATCAATATATGGGCCATTAATTCAGTTCCTTTATAGTTATTACAACTTTGCAAGTCTCCTCTCTCCTTAAAATCAGTAAGTGTGCTTTTTCCATTTTATGGTACAACTTTCCTTTGCATAATTTTTTTCACTAGCTCCCTCAGTGCATTTATTCCCTCTTCGTCCAGTATCTTCCATGCCATCTGGACCAGAATCTTGACCACGCTTCCAAATCTTGATGCAACTGAGCATATACTGTATATATATATATATATATATATATATATATATATATATATATATATATATATATATATATATATATATGCTTTATCCTTGGCTTTTGATACTGCCCTCCTGACTTGCTTATTACTATATATATATATATATATATATATATATATATATATATATATATATATATATATATATATATATATATATATATATATATATATCTTTATACTTGGCTTTTATACTATATATATATATATATATATATATATATATATATATATATATATATATATATATATATATATATATATATATATATATATATATATATAGATGCTTTATCCTTGGCTTTGATACTGCCCTCCTGACTTGCTTATTACTTTCCCTGCAGGCCGTGAGTGCCGCCAGTGCACATCACGTGGTGCACCGTAGGCATCACTTAAGGTACTTTGCGGCATCCCTTCGACCCCTAGCTGTAACCCCTTTCATTCCTTCAACTGTAGCTCCGTCCATATTCTCTTTCTTCCATCTTGCTTTCTACCCTCTCCTAAGTTTGTTTCATAACGTAACTGCCGCGAGGTTTTGCTCTGGTTACACCTCTATAACCTTTCTGTTCTCATTTCCCTTTCGGTGGTGAATGGCCTCCTCATAGGTCCCAGCGCTTGGCCTTTGGCCTAAATTTTATATTCCATTCCTCTTGACTTTTCTTGTATATTGATATGTCTTTTGATTTCTTTCCCATTTTTCTGCTGTTGCCTTATTTCCTCCTCTTTAACCTTTACTTTCTCATAAGATGTCTTCACCGGGTCTTCAGATGAGATTTTCCGCTTTTTTAAATCACTGAATGACGTTGCTAGAAGGGTTAAAGAAAGAAAGAAAGAAAGAAAAAAAAGCAGATGGCGGAAACCCTCCCCGCTTCCACGCGTGTACCCCATGCGTAAGTGCGAGTACCACGTGGGCAGCAAGGACACTACTCAAATTAAGCAGTCACACACCACTAATTTATTAATTGCATATAACCATTACACTGAAATTCATGAATGTCTTGCCCTGAATTTTGTAAATAATTGATTACTACCTGGGAGTTTTTATGTTAATATTAACATCGTAAATCAGTTCTGTATTCGCGCTAATCGTAGAACTTTCCTCAAAGGCTCTTTTTTATTTTTCATTTAATAAAATCCGAGTGCAGTATGATACAACCAACTTTTTGGCTCAAGTTTGGACCTGACTAAATATATAGTATCCTGTGGTGTGTGTGTGTGTGTGTGTGTGTGTGTGTGTGTGTGTGTGTGTATTTATAAAAGAGCGAAAAACGACCTTATCATTTGAATTACACAATGATTTCGACTCATTTTGTGTACCAATGATTTTTTTCATTCCTTTTGATCGAGCTATTTTCATTCGTTGTGGATGCAACCACCCATTAAATATGTTTACTTCTTAATTATAAAATCCATTGCAAGTTTTGATTTAAAAAGTGTGTTGCATTTATCTCTTTCATTATTGCAGGGACTCTATGATGTTCAGTTCACGATGAACATAATTTGATCCGGTAAATATGCGGTGTTCATAGTATCTTAGTGAAAAAAGGTGACGCATAATGAGTCCTCTGGGTATCAACTCGTGTGCATTCCGTAGGTACTGAGCACTCGTAAGTTCTAGAGAGAGGGAGATCAAAGCAATCTGCGATCTGAGTCCCTGCCAATAGTGACTACTCAGAACTGGGAAATACCTAAATGTGATACTATTAGCAAAAGCAGCGTGTCATTAAGGTATCGTATTGAGAGAGATCTCCCTGTTTCTAGAAGCTGCAAAGCGGGACTGGTGATGCCTTACACAAGACTTTTAAAGGTTTTAGACCAAGTCACATCATAAAGCATAGCCTACAGTCTACTTCGCTCATAAACGGTCAATTTTACACCACGATCCCCGTATGAAAAGTCCCCCTTCATGTAAAAGCCATAACCGAAAAAGTTTTGTCTTCGTGTGAAAGCCATAACCAAAAAAATTCCCCATCCTGTGAAAGCCATAACCGAAAAAAGTTGCCCTTCATGTGAAAGCCATAACCGAAAAAAATTTCCCCATCCTGTGAAAGCCATAACCGAAAAAAGTTGCCCTTCATGTGAAAGCCATAACCGAAAAAAGTTGTCCATGTGAAAGCCATAACCGAAAAAAGTTGCCCTTCATGTGAAAGCCATAACCGAAAAAAGTTGTCCTTCATGTGAAAGCCATAACCGAAAAAAGTTGTCCTTCATGTGAAAGCCATAACCGAAAAAAGTTGTCCTTCATGTGAAAGCCATAACCGAAAAAAGTTGCCCTTCATGTGAAAGCCATAACTGAAAAAAGTTGCCGTTCATGTGAAAGTCAAACCCAAAAATTTCTTCTTCATATGAAAACCATAACGAAAACAGCTCCCTTTCATATGAATGCGCCATAACTGAGAAAAATTACCCTTCTTGTGAAAGCCATAACTAGAAAAAGTTCCCTTTCATGTGATAGCCATAACCAAAAAAAAAGTTCCCTTTCACATGAAAGCCATAAACGAAAAAAAGCAATCTCCATGTAACCGATAAAAACTTCCCTCTCATTTGAAAGCCATAACCGAAAAAAGCTCCCCTTCATGTGAAAGCCGTAGCTGAGAAAAAGTTACCCTTCATGTGAAACTTAGCCATAATAACCGATCAAAAGCTCCCTTTCATGTAAAAGCCGTAGCTGAGAAAAAGTTATCCTTCATGTGAAAGCCATAATAACCGATCAAATGCTCCCCTTCATGTGAAAGCCAAGGTCCAAACAAGGTCATAACCGAGAGATCGTGAGATCGTGGAAAAAAGTTCCCCTTCACGTGAAAGCCGTAAGCGAGAGGAGAGCTGGCGAGACCATTCTGGAGAACGGAGGTCGTACAGTAAGAGAAAAATCGCGAAGGGCGTCTGGCAGGGGAGAGTCGTACCGTAAAGGAGGGTACGACAACTTGGGCAGGGTGGAGGGAGGGAGAACGAGAGAGAGCGACTGAGACTTTAGTGTTGTTGTCATTCGGCTTCTGGAGAATTCTCCTAGAGGAGCACGCGGCCGGCCGTCCCTTCATTCTCTCTCGTGTTTTCGTTGGACAGAGCCTTCCCTTCGAGTCATGGCGGACCCCAAGGCAAAGGTAGGGGCTTTGTGAGGTTTAGTGGTGCCGGGTGGAATTGGGCATCACGAAAAAACGGTCCGAGTGAGGATTTGCCAAGGTTCGATTAGGATAGGCTCCTGCCCCTAAGGCTTAACCTATGGAAGACGCTTCCGTTCTCAGTCGGCGATCATCATTCATCCCGTCGGCATTTCCTTTCCTCCTCCGATTCCCTCCATTAATTAGGAACCTTTAAATTCATTTAAATAGCTCCGCACCCAATGGAACCATTCCTCTCCCCCCTCCCTCCCTCCCTCCCCGTGAAACGTTACCTAAGTGACCTGGTTGTTGTTGTGTCGCTGCAGAAACTCTCGGAGAATCCTTGCGGTGTTATCTTAGTTCGGTTTAGTGTTTTGGTAGCACTACTTTATAATTTAGTTTTTGTGCTGTGTTTTGGCTACGCTTTAACATTATTCACATTATTAGTGTGTATGCTGTCTTTTGTTTATATTTTAACATTATTTGGTAGATCTAAGTAGTAGCTTCGCGGTGGCGATTTCCTTCGAACTGGACGTTTTCTACAGTTTTTGGTTGCTAATTATGGATTTACCTTCAGTTTTTGTTGCACAAATGTAATTAACCCCTGAAGTCCATCCAACAAGGGGTTTCCATAGGCAATCGTCACAAGACAGAGCACGGCCACTTCTGGAATGGTTCATATCCCATCCGGCAAGTGCAATAACTTGTAAACGTATGGGTACCCCCCCTGCCAGTACTAAACACGGTGAAGGGACATTCCATTTGGCTGACAACAAACAAGTGCACCGCCAGTATCAGAAGCCCTAAAATTGTAGAAAAACCCAGTTTCCAAGGTAAAAACAGGTGCAGAGCTAATACTTATAATTACCCATTTAGTGTTTGTGCTGTCTTTAGGTCATGTTTGTTCTGACACGATATACAAACTGTTGGTCCTGTACATTAGGAATTACTTTCAGCGTAGGCTGGAAACTGCAAGGTGATTAGGCTGTAACTACCACCTGGTAGGCGGAAATACCCGCCTGGCCGGATGTAAACATTCCAGTTTGCTTTGGGCCTTCATGCGTTGCAGACGTGGTTTCGGATCTCTCCGCCTGACTGTTGTTAAGCTTTTATTGTCCTAGTGGGATCTTCCTGTATTTTTGTGTATATAATGCATGTTGTTCCCGTGCGCCGAGTCTTGGGTTTGACGGCCAAGGGCATATTTAGAGAAGCGTAACCAAGTGGTAATGCTTCTCTTCCAGTAGCCCTTAATTTAGATACTGAAGGCGTTTCCCTGTACGTTCATACATATTAGATTGGGACGTAATATCTTCGCTCCCCTACATTGATCAGGACGTAAGAGTTTGCTTCCCATCCTGGGCTTCTGCCCTCCGTGTACAAGGGGCATGACTACTTCCTTCCTACTTGTGCTGAGTGTTGTTTTCACCGCCCGCGCTTAGAGTTGCAATGGGGGGGAGGTTGTGGTTATCATCGGTAAGCTCCACTTCCACGGCGCCCTTGGTGGCCTCCTCTCCGTACTTTTCTCTCTCTATGTAGATTCTTCCTTATCTCTCCTTCGGTAGAGATCTCTCTCCTTTGCCTCTTCGCTCACTTGTCGGGAGAAGACTGCGAGGAGGGGGTGCCCTGCAGACAGTAAGGCGACCTCTTCTAGGGGCCTCTTTGCTTTTTCTTTCAGGTTGACAGTGAGCATCGCAGACACAGCCATAGTTGGCTGGATATCTCAGGGGATATCTTGCATGTTGGAGTCCCACCGTTCATTCACTGGTGCTTCGGGACAAAAACAGTACCTGGTTTGAATGACAGTTCCACGTTGGGATCATTCTGACACTTCCCGCCGATGTGGATTGATCGCTGTCATTGCTGGCCTTCATGTACGTGGCACTGCCTCTATCGTATCTGTGGTCCATCTGCTCCTGCTGTTTACTGTGTTATATTCATCTGGGTGGCTCTTCCTGGTCTCGAGCCACAGCCTCCCTGATCGTTTCCTGTCGCTGCTGGTGACTTTCATGTAATGTTCCTGGCTGTTGCTGTAGCTCCTGCCTTGCGAACCGCTGCTGTAGCTCCTGCATCAGCTGCCTTGATCTTGCCTGCTGCTTCTCCTGGTGGTGGTGTCCTGGGCCGCTTCCGTTGTGTTCCTGCCTAGCTGCCCTGCAGGTTACGATGTTTCGTGTCCACCATCCTGTAGAAGATGTCGGAGTGAAGGTGAAGGGAGCCGCCGTCTTCTTCAGTTTATCTTCGATTTCGTCTTCTGCTGCCTCTTCCCTTCCTCTCCCAAGGTCCAAGGGGGTCCCAGAAGCTGGACAGACCTCCTTTGGCTGAAGGAGAGGAAGGCTGTTTCTTTACCCTTGATGCCCTAGGACGTCTAGGGACTGCCACCTTCCGAGGAGGCAGTGGGTCTCTCATTGGCTCTTCCCAACCTTCGAGTTAGGAAACCGATTTGCATAGCCCTGGGTTTTGTGTTTCGGGAGCCATGGGCGTGCAGACCTCTGTTTGCGATCCCGTTCCCAGTCCTAGAGGTTCTGCCTCTAAGACGGGTGCTGCTTCGGGCCCTTGTTCATGAGCCGCTCCTAGTGCTCGAGATTCGGTGGAATATCAAGTATCCTGATCAGGTTAGGAGAGTGCTCTCCCCAGCCCAGTTCAGGAGCAGTGCAAGAGAAAGGGCCAAGGCTCCCAAGTGTCTCAGCTCTTCCTGCCAGCACCACAAGTGCTCCACCCTAGGATCTCAGGCCCCCTGCATGGGATGTGACTCTTGTTTTAAAGAGCCTGATTCGTGCACCTTACGAGCCTTTACAAGAGTCGTCAGACAGGGATCTGACCCTCAAGACCGTCTTCTTGCTGGCCCTGGCATCGGCGAAGAGAGTTGGCGAACTACACAGACTTTCCTTCGATGTTAAACACTCGAGGGGATGGGGATCCATTATGCTCGATTTCATCCTGGATTTTGTGGCGAAGACTCAGAATCCTTCGGTCCCTGACACAGTTCAATTCCTTCACGATCTCCTCCCTAGAGGACTTTGTAGGTATTGAACCAGATGAGATGCTGCTGTGTCCTGTTAGAGTGCTGCGGCGCTATCTGAAGAGGACTTGACGTCTCTGACCTGAGTGTCGACGACTTTTCTTTAGTACTGGCTTGACCAAGAAAGAAATGTCCAAGAACACGATCTCTTTCTGTCTTCGTGAGATGATAAGGAGAGCGTATTCTGGTGCTGGAGATGACGACACCAGTACACTTCGTCGGAGAACTCACAAAGTCCGCAGCATTGGTCTGTCCCTCGCATTCTGGAAGAACATGTCGGTTCTGCAGGTGCTGAAGGCAGGTGTGTGGTCCCAACAGACCACCTTCACCTTCTACCTCCGGGATGCTGCTCACAAGTCCTTGGACACTTTTTCCTTGGGTCATGTGGTGGCTGCTTAACAAGTTGTGTAGCTTACCCAGCTCCTCTAACAGGACAGGTTGCATCTCGCCTAAGATGTACGGTTATGATTGGGAGAAAGAATGTAGAGTGACTGGCCTCTCTTCTTTCTCTCCATCTTGGCTCTCTTCCCACTGGCAGGGAGCAGACGTGTCTTTACATGCTGGATCTGGCGGTCAGTGCAGGTAAGCACCCAATGGGAGCTCCCATTCTATTTTCCGTTCAGGTTTATAGAAGCAACCCCATTCCTTCCCCTTGCAAGGGGAGGAAGGAGACCATGACAATAAGACAAACCCAATGCTTGTGATTGCCTTAATGTCACCCAACTCCAAGTTCTTCCTAGCCTACTTTGCATGAACTGACGATTGCTCTTTCACGCAAAGGCACTCAGAAGTCTGACAATTGATCCCGTGTTTCTTACAACCAGATCATTTGTTCCAACACGATATACAAACCATCGGTCCTTTACATTAGGAATTACTTTCAGGCGTAGGCTGGAAATGGCCGTTAAACTCTTGAGCAAGGTGGTTAGGCAGTAACTACCGCCTGGTAGGTGGGAATACCCGCCTGCCTGGATGTAAACATTCCAGTTTGCTTTCGGCCGTCATGCGTTGCTGACGTGTTTTTGGTTCTCTCTGCCTGACTGTCGTTAAGCTCTTATTATCATAGTGGGATCTTTCTGTATTTTTGTTTATATATACGTGTATTTGATACAGTATTTATTAATACAAACCCACGATTTGTGATAACCTTGCATAAGCCGTCGTTCCCTGCGCTGTGTCTTGGGTTTCACGGCCAAGGGCGTAATTGGAGAAGCGTAAACGAGTGGTAATGCTTCTCTTCCAGCAGCCCTTTACATAAATACTGAAGGCACCCCTGTACATTCAGAGATATAGTTTGGGACATAATTTCTTCGCTCCCTTGCATTGATCGGGACGTAAGATTTCGTTCCCTTCTTGGGCTTCCGCTGTCCGTGTATAAGGGGCATCACTACTTCCTTCCTACTTATGCTGAGTGTTGCTCGCCGCCTGCGCTTGGAGAACTATGGGCTGGGTGGGCGGTTGCAGGCTTCGTCGGTAAGTTCCGCTTCCACGGCGCACTTGGTGGCCTCCCCTCCGTCCTTTTTCTCTTCCCATAGGTTCTTCCTTCTCCCCTTTTTCTCCTTCCCAGGGTGAAGACCAGGGCTGGGAGTGATTGGGCGACCTCTTCTAGAGTACCTCCTCTCACTGCGTAGGGCAGTTCCCCTTGTAGCAAAAGGAGTCTCCCTCTACTAATCATCTTTGCTTTTTCTTTCAGGTTGACAGTGAGCATCGCAGACACAGCACTAGTTGGCTGGATATATCAAAGGATATCTCGCATGAAGCAGTCCCAACGTTCATTTAGTGTTGTTTTGGGATTGACCACAATACCTGGTCAGATGACATATTTCCATGTCGGGATCGTTCTAACTCTGTTCCCGCCGATGTGGATTGACCACTGTCATTGCTGGTCTTCATGTATGCTGTTGCACTGCCTCTGGCGTATATGTGGTCCATCTGCTCCTACTGTTCCCTGTGTTATGCTCATGTCAACTCGATGACAGTTTCTGGGCTGTTCTTCCTGGTCTCCTGCCGCAGCCGCCCTGATTGTTCCTGTCACTGCTGGTGACTTTCATGTGACATTTCTGTCTGTTGCAGTAGCTCGTGCCTTCCGAACTGCTAATGTAGCTCCTGCATCGGCTGTTGTGATTGTGCCCGCTACTTCTAGTGGTCGTGCCCTGGGCCGCTTCTGTTGTGTTCCTGCCAGCTGGTCTTGAGGTTACGATGTCTGCCATCCTGTAGAAGATGTCAGCGTGAAGGGGAAGTAAGTCGCCTTGTGGAAATGACGTTCCTGGGCGTTGCAATAGCTCCTGCCCTCCAAACCTCTGCCGTAGCTCCTGCATCCCCTTTGAACCTTCTTCTCGAGGGGCTTCAGCCTCAAAGGAGTTTAGAGTTCGGGAAACTAGCAATTGTTCACAGCAGATGAGTTCCACCTGCCCAGTTCCTATTGTGTTCGTGCGATCGGCTGGGCTCGGCCCCTGGTCGTGCTTATGAGACTGGCTCGGCTCAACTTGGCTTGCCAGACTGGCTTGGCTCGCCCCGCAGCCCGCCTGCCTCCCAGTCCACTGCATACCAACCAGCTGGATCGCGTTCGCATGATCTGGGCTCAGCTGGTAGTGTGGGTCTTTGTTTTTTTCCAATTTGGGTTCTCCATGTTCGAGTGAACTTTTGCTCTTCCCAGGAAAGCGCTTTGCCACATCACAAGTGCTCTTCTTCCTTGTGGCAGTAATCTCTCCGGGGTTGATTAATGCTCACGGGCTGCCTCTCCTGCTTATCTTACTGGCAGGACAGGTAGGGATACTCTTTCTCCTCACCTGTCTCTTCTCCTCTCGGTTGTTCCGAGAGGCACGAGATGGACAGAGAGAGATTCGACGAACTTCTTTGGAGTTCGGCTGCCTGGTGTGCTTTGGGTGTCGGTCCCCCGATTCTCTCGTAGTATAACCAGGTAGCCGAGGAGGGTTTCGTGGGATCTGTCAAGGCCTCCCTCCAAGGAGAGAGCTACAGGAGTTTCATGCTTCGGAAACAGCAAGGGTCTTCCTCTTCAAGGTGAGATCGCCCCCGTGTTTTCGGAGAACTTCGCGCCGATTCGTCGGCACGAGGAACCCTGGGACAGGACCGCGGCTCCCCCAATGAATAATCTTCATCACTTGCAACCCTTGCAGTTCCCGAGGGGCTGAGAGTGTCAGGGATCGCCGCGGTCCTGGCTTCTGAGAGCGTTCTCGACCTGATGAATTCTTTTCTTCGAAGGAGTTAATTCAGGTCGAGACACCAAGCTTTCCCCCCTGCCTCGACAGAATATGAATTCTTCTTGCCTTGGAGGGCCTTGCCGACTGCAGTTTTTTGGACAGTTCTGATGCTGAGAAGGACTTTGTCCCAATTCGGATCTCCAGTTTCTTAAGTCGGCTCGACCCTTAGGAACGAACCATTACTTGGTTCTGCCTTTCTCCTTCAGAGATTTGCCAGATACCTCGGTAATCAAGGTTTGTACCAGGGCACTGCCTTGTCCTTTGGACAATGGCCAAGACCTTTGGGTCTTAGTCATCTCAACTGGACCTTGAGTTCAAGCCAGCCCCCTCAACTCCTTAGCTAAGAAGTCCTAGGCTTCAGAAGAAGATTGCAACTGCTGATGCCTGGACGAAATGATATTTATCGAGTCTCTGGAACTGGCAGCGACATTGCCGAGACCTGGGAATGGATTCCTTCAGGAGAAGTATCCATTTCCCTTAGGTCTCGGCAATTCTTTCCATCGAACTTCCATCCCACCTCTTCTCCCATGCTCCCGATTCGGGAAATGCCAGCCCGGCTAGTTAATTGGCTTGGTACCCTGTCATCTTGCAGAAGCTTCCCCATGGTGAAGAATGGAAGTCTGCTTCCATTCCTTCGTCCTTCTTTCCTCTTCGAAGTATGAGGAAGGAGTTAGGCTAATGCTTGATTGAAGGAACCTTCGAATATGCTTGCATATTCCCCTCATATCTCGTGTCTACTTAAGGATTCACAGATTTAGGAATAGGCGCACACTGGTAAGACCTTGTCTTGAAGGTGTGTGACCGAGACACAATCAGTATCTTCTCATCACCGTCCTGGGCTCAGGGCAGCCTTTTGGCCGTCCGAGAATTCAGGATGAGTTTTGCGACACACTGGTTTCATTGAACAAAAAAACCACAGTAGTGGCATTTGTCAACAAACAAGAGGTAATCATTTTTTCCTCCTGTTTCATCTTGACATTTGCAGGTACTCGAGTGTTGTTCTATTGCACACTCGACAGCTCAGTTAACCAGATGCATTCCTGGTGGGGATGTATTGGTAGGCAAGCCTGGCCTCAGGTTTGAGTGATCTGAACGGAACATGCTGCTCACTCTTTCTTCACGAAGATTCATGCAGAGACTGCTGGACTGAGAAATCACTACCGTCCTTCTGTTGCCTCCCTGCACAACAAGTCGGTAGTTTTTCTCGCTCCTTCATACCAGACCAGGGGCTGCTTTGGTGAGGCATGCTGTCTTTTTGGGGAAAACTCGATATCTACATTTTTTCCCTCCGTATTTGTCCGTTTCGCTAGGGATTCACAAGCATTGCTCACCCCGAATTACAGACAATTACTTGAAGACTTCGCCTTCATCCGACCTGATTACCGAGGCATCGAGAAGAATTCCGCTTGACCCAACCTCCTGTAGCAGCTACACAAGAAGCAGTTCTTGAGGCAGTACATCCCTGTGTGTTCAGGACTGGGAGACCTTCCAGCTTTCCTTGCAAGCATAGGCTTTCTCGCCGAGCAGCAACGGATATAGCTGGATACCCCTTGAAGTCCTCTGCAACACTGTCCCAGTGACTGGATCTGTCTTCGCTGATGGTGTCGTTGACGGAACTTCTTCTCGGGTCAGAGTCGCTCTTCAAGCCTGGACTTCCTCTTCTTCTCCGCCGAGGATTGCTTCTCTCCCTTTCATTTGTGAAGAACGTAGGCTCTTGCGACCTAGTCTTCTATCTGAAGTAGCCTTCTCCTCAGTTGAGATTTAGCTAGAGAAGCTTCTTCATGCTCTCCCAGAAACTGTTTCCTGGGTGGCATGTGAGTCGTTTAGTGTTCCTGTCCGTGGTCTGCATGCGCCTTACGAGAGTCGTCGGATAGAGATATGCCCTCTCAGGACCATCTCTCATCTTACTCCGGCCTTGGCATAGAAGTTGGAAGAACAGGGATGGGGATCATACCTCAACTCCTTCTTGGATGCCGTAGGTGGACTCCTAATTCATTGGCATCTACTGTCGGGTTTGAGTCCTTCTGGTTCCCCTCCTCCTTGGGTTCCCCTCCTCCTTGGACTTTGTGTCGATGATCCAGATCATTCGTTACTTTGTCCTGTTAGGGAGCTGTGGTACTTTCTGAAGGCTCGACATTCCTAACCTGGATGTCGCCGACGTTTTCGCTAGTACTGTCTCTCCCAAGGAAGAAGTGTGTAAGGACACATCTTCCTCCTGACTTCGTGAAGCGATCAAAGGAGGTACTTCGCAGCTGACGACGACGATACCGGCACCTTCCACTTGAGAGCTCACGAAGTCGATGGCTTGGTCCATCCCTCGCATTCCGGAAGTTTCTATCAGTCTGGAAGCAAGACGTGGTCTCTTAGACCACAATCTTGTCTTCTTCCTTCATTCTTGTCCACAGGCGTATGAACCTTTTTTCCTTGGCTCTGGTGGCTGCTCAACAAGTTGTGTTTTCTTACCCGGCTCCTTCAAGAGGACGATTAGCATCTCGCCTAAGGTGTTGGTTCTGGAAGTGAGAAGGATTCCGAGAGTGACTGGCCTCTCTTCCTCCTCCTTCCCCATCCTCCAACTTCTCCCCCTTGGGGATGAGAATAGGACTCGAACCAATAGCTGCTGGAACTGGCACTGATGCGGTAAGACTACACATCGAGCATCCATTCTATTTTTCTTAGAATCATAGAAGCTATTCCGCTCCTTCCTCTAGCAAGGGGAGGAAGGAGAGACTGGCAATAAGGGAACCCTATGTCGGCTTTTCCTTACTGCCTTCAGCTCTAGATCCTTCCAGCCTATTTCGTAGGAGTTACGTTTCTTCACTTCTGCGAAAAGGTCCAGTATCTGACATTTGATCTTGCAGTTCCTACACTCCGATCAATATGTCAGAGGCTCGGGTACTCCTCGCTCTTTCGACCCAGAGTAGCCCAGGTGTGCAGAACTCCAGTCAGTTCAGGAGAGACTCAGATTCCTCCCTCCAACCAGTGCCATCCTGTAGGGGCTTTCTCTTTATAGTACACAATTGGGGCAGTATGATGGGAACAGTTTTGGAGGTTATTAAATTAAACTCTGATTTTCCTTAACCTAATTTATTTCCTTAATACTGTATTACATTGGCCTGAAGACCTTCAAGCAGAACCTTATCCTAATTTTATTTACTTTCAATACTTAATCTAACTTATTTCCTACTTACTCTTATACCTAACTTAGCCTAACTTAGTACTAACATAACCCCCAAAAGAACCTTTTAAACCTTGCTGACAATAAATCAGGAAATGTAGTGTTATATTTTTCACTCCATAGTTTTTCACTGTCAACATCAACTTCTTCAGTAACCTTTTCACCTTCTTCATTCACCTCAAACTTCTCAGTCTTACCCTTTTTCTGTCTCCCTCTTTGGGGTGATTTCTTCTTTTTCTTTACAAACTATACTATACAGTACTTGAGGCTTCTAATGGAGGCAAGAGCCCACCATATTTTTTTATCTGTAGGCTCCAACGGTTCAGGTGAAGGGGAGCTGCTCCTATTTTTTTTTTCACTCGCTCCAGCGAATGTTTTCTTTAATGTTTCATACAAAGCTCTTCAAACGGTAAGAATGCAAGAAAAAGAAAGTAACAATAATGATTAATTAAACAATCATACACCAACAACACATTCATAAACACCATATACACACACACACACAAACTTAATAAGGAAACAAAGTAAAACAAAAATAAAAAGATCACAACAAACAAAATGGAACAATTAATTCATACAAATGTCTTTCATCATACAAACCCAAACTTAACCTACCACAACCCTTCAATCTGAACCTAGACTGAAAGGCAAACTGGAATGTTTACATCCGGGCAGGCGGGTATTCCCTCCTACCTGACGGTAGTTACAAATTTTCTTCTAACCACCTTGCTCAAGAGTTTAACGGCTGTTTCAGCCTAACGCTGAAAGTAATTCCTAATGTAAAGGACCTCGGGTTTGTATATTTAGGAAAAATACAATTTACTTTCAAAAATTTAATATTAATTTATTATTATATATATATATATAAGGGATTTTGACAAAGGAAAATCTATTTTGAGGAAGGTCCAATGTCACCGGGTGAAATTCCATTACAGCATTAATTTCTAGGTATAATATGCTAGATATACCAGAGAAAAAGAGCTTTCAGGAAAGTTGGGGTTACTACCCCAGTCGGCGTCTTCTCCAGGAAGGCGTCGGTATAAGAAGGGTGAGTGAATTACCACTACCACAGAAACCTATGTGAAAGATCTCTCCTTATCAAAACCCCTGAACAGAGCGGTGAGCCTTACAGCCCTGGGATCTTTCAACACCCGCCAGGTGGCGACACCAGCGCCACAAACCTCATTCCATGCTAGCACTAACCCCAGACTTGGCATGTGCAAGAGGGGGGGAGTACTAGGTGAGTCAGGGAGGGTCACCGGGTGACACGGGACCTTCCTCAGAAATAGATTTTCCTTTGTCAAAATCCCTTTTCTGAGTCCAGTCCCGTGTCAGCCGGTGAAATAGTGATAGAGAATCATGCCAAGGCTGCAACTACCAGGAGGAAAATGGAGGGTAATCTGAAGAAAAAGGCAAAATTTTACCAAAATAATTTTAATAAAGAATCTCTTCCATGTAGCAAGAATACTAAACTAAGGCATATTAAATCTAAGGCACATCAAAAAACTTAATACTATAAAACATGGGGAGGTCCCTGGCACGACGGAGAAAAAGCCCCAAAAATCTTAAAATTACTTAAAGTGGTGAAACGAAAAAATGTGCATAAGATAATTGTAAATACAATCTTAAAACTATACACGTAAACTTAGGCTAAACACGTAAGAGACAAATCAATGAAAATTAAAATATACAGTACATATCATATATCTGGGGTACATGGAGCCAAATAAAAACTGTCCAGTACCCCACAAGAAAAACAATCATGGCATGTCAGATTACAGTTTTCCATCAACAGGTACAAGAAACATCAATATGAGGAGCCAGGCAGTGAGGTATAATCAACCAGGAGAATAAGCAGAGAAGTAAATGAGGCAGGTGGGGGGGGGAAAAAAGGATAAGGATATGATTATTTAAGGTGGGGAGATGACACTTCCCACAGCTATGGTAGAAAATTTCAGGGCTTGAGCTGATTTTAAATAGTGGCGTTTAAACACTAGAGGTGATTTCCAACCCGTATATTTAGATAACTCTGAAAAGTCCATATTATGAAAGTAATTAATGGAAGTAGCAACTGCTCGAATATCATGAACCTTTAGGAACTGAATCTGGGTTGGCCTGTTTAATGAAATACAGAATTTGTTGTCTTATAGCATTCAGTGAAAGAGTACCACCTTTCTCCCTGATAAAAAGAGGACCCGACTTACTCTGTGGAGTTCTTAAAAGGTAAGATTTAAGTGTATAAACTGGACATAAAGACTGGTCTTGAGGAAGGGCACCACCTTCCAAGGAGACCACCTGTCCTGTGGGTCTTCGTTCTTAGCTAAAAATCTAGGGTCAGGGGAAAGGAGGACCTCTCCAGATGGGAGGAAGTTCACAAAATTATCACCTCTAGTGAGAGCCGACAGCTCTGAGATTCTAGCACCTGAAGCCAAGCTAATCAAAAATAAAGTCTTCCTTAACAGATCCTGATAAGAGCAATGAAAGTTATCCATCTCTGATGCTAACTTAGAGGACGTCATTGAGAAACCACGTAACAGAATGTGGGCGTGATACTGGTCTCAGACGAGCGCATGCTCTGGGGATGGATGAAAAATAGGAATCTGTAAGGTCGATTTTAAAGCCGTAAAGAAATACTTTCTTCAATGCTGACTTGACTGTGGTAATAGTGGCGGAGCAAGGCCTTTCTCAAACAGTGATCTAAAAGAAACTCCTAAATTAGTCGTCATGATTTTGGCTTCAGATGCTTTTAGGAAGGAGCGCTAATTTTTTGACTGCTGAGTCATACTGTCTAATAGTAGAATCTCTTTTATCTGATTCTAAAAACAGAGTGTTGACAGGGTCAATGTTTGCTCCTTTTGGGCTGCGAATTTTATAAAGTCCATAAAACTAGGGCATTCTGAATTCTTGAGGAAGCTGACACAGTCTTGGTTTGTACTGTCTGGGTCAGAATGGGCTTGGGAATCCGAAGACTCTGCAATCCCAGTTCCTGAAGAAGAGGGAACCAATTGCTCTTCGGCCAATAGGGGGCTACTAGGGCTGGTTGACCTTTGAATGTCCTGAGTTTGTGTAAAACTTTCAGCAGTAAATTTATTGGGGGAACAGATAAATCTTCTCCCAATTGTTCCAATCTACTGTCATTGCGTCCTGGCGAACGCCTGAGGGTCCAGGTTGGGGCCACATAACAGGGGAGCTTGAAGTTGCTCTCCGTTGCGAACAGATCCACTTGGAGGCCCGGAACCCCGGCGTCCATTTGAAAGATTCCACGTCCAGGGACCACTCCGTCTCCAACGGAGTAAGAGTCCTGGACAGGGAATCCGCCACCACGTTCCGCACCCCGCTAGGTGGGTGGCTGACAGGTGCCAGCCGTGCTTGTTCGCCAGGGGAGAAGATAGCAACCATTACTTGGTTTACTCGACCTGATTTGGAGCCGCCCCTGTTGATGCAATGAACTACCACTGCGCTGTCCAACACCAGCCTGATATGAATCCGGTTGGGGGCGGATTTTCTTCAGAGTTAGAAAGACCGCCATAGCTTCCAGGGTGTTTATATGGAACTGCTGAAACATTGTGGACCACGTTCCTTGTACTTTTTGTTTTGGTGAATATCCCCCAGCCGCTTTTAGGAAGCGTCTGTGTGAACAACTAGTGCCGGAGGGGGAAATTGAAGCGGAACTGTTTTGGACAGGCCTCTGACTGTGGTCCAAGGTCGCAGTCTTGTCTTTAAGATTTGAGGGATAGAGGAGACCTTGTCTCTGAGCTTGACATTGGCTCGACTCCGCCACACTCTGTTTATGTCTTTTAATTTCGCTTTTAAGAGCAGGTCTGTCACTGAGGCAAACTGAAGAGACCCAAGGACCCTTTCTTGGGACCGGTAGGGATGCTGATGGATTTTTGAGAAATCTCCTGGTGAGAGATGCTATCTCTTTCCTCTTGGGAGGCGGGAGGGATAACGTGTGAGAGGACAGATCCCACTGGAGACCCAGCCACTGAAACCGGGACTCCGAGTCAGGCGGGACTTTTCTCTGTTCAGTTGAAAACCCAGCGACTCCAGGAAATTGATGACTATGGACGTGGCCTTCTGACACTCCGGAACTGTTGGTGCCCAAATTATCCAATCGTCCAGGTACGCTGCTAGGGATATCCCGGGACCGGAGTTGTTGAACTACCGTGTCCGCCAGCTTGGTGAATATCCTGGGCGCAATGTTCAGACCGAAGGGCATGACCCTGAAGGAGTAGGCTTGATTCCCGAGTCTGAAACCGAGGAACTGAGAGAAGTTCCGCGAATCGGGGACGTGATAATAAGCGTCTGAAAGATCGATAGAGGTGGTGACGGCTCCACGCGGAAGTAGAGTCCAGGACCTGAGCTACCGTAAGCATGCGAAATTTGTCGCATTTTATGTAGAGATTTAGAAAGCGACAGATCCAGGATCACTCTTTGCTGATCGGAGTCTTTTTGGGAACAGTGAATAACCTGCCTTGAAACTTTAGGTGCCTTACTTTCTTTATTGCTTGTTTGTTGAGCAATTCTGTCACATAATCCTGTAGGATTGATGTGGGTGGCTGGTAAAACCTGGTTAGAGGAGGAGGGTTCTTGATCCAGCTCCATCCTAGTCCTTTGGACACAATGCTGTGTGCCCAAGGGCTGAAGGTCCATTGGTCCCTGAACCAATACAGGCGACCGCCTACCTGTGTTCTCTCAGTGGGAGGGAGGGTTTGTTCCTCTACCACGTCCAGGTCTTCCCTTGGGGTGGTGTTGGGCTTTCCTCTCTGTGGGGGCTTTGCCTCTTCCTCCCCCTTGCAACCCTGTTAAGGCCGTGAAATATCCACGGCCCTCATATGTGGGGTTGTATGCTGGTGAGGCCACAGCAAGGGGAATGCAGCTGGTTGGACCAGCACATACTGTTGGGGTGAGACTTAGAGGTAGAGGCTGTGCCACTGCCGAGACCGGGACGGCTTGAACTACCGCCTGATGGTGGGGCCTCTTATGCCTCCCAAAGCGTTTGCCTCCTCTCGATCTATTAGAGCCGATTCTGGGGTCTTAAACGCTTATAGGTGGAAATGCCCCAACAGAGACAAAAGACTCTGGTTGGCCTTTGTAGCCTCAGCCATAACATTTAGAACCTCTTCTTCAGGGAAGAGGTTAGGTCCCCAGATCGAGCTTTTAATGAGCTTGTTAGGCTCGTGGCGGATAGTAGCATCGGCAAAGATGAATTTCCTGCATTCCAGTCTGGCCATGATAAACTCAAAAAGTCAGACTGAAAGCCAGCCAGCAGGGACTTAGCCAAAACCTGGAAAAATGGCTCATCCCCGCAGGAGACGGCAGTAGCTTCCGTAAGGCAGACGGAGTTCAAGGACCGGGCTAAGCTTAGTCCGGGCATCAAACTCCGCCTTCAACAAAGATTCCGGCAGATTTGGGGAGCTGCTCAAAAAACTGCGAGGAAGCACAGAAGGGGTCCAGCTTCCCGAAGTGAAAGTGGACGGGGCATCCACCCAGAACTCATCACTTCCTGGGAATACCACCAGGAAGTAGGGTCTGTCTCCCTCAGCTGTGGTAATAGTTACCATCAAAGCACGCTCGGGCCGTAGCCAGAGCGACTTTGTCCAAACAAGGGGTGGGAAGGTTGTCTCCCAGGGTGAACATGGTAAAGTTGCCCTTGAAAGGAGTCAACTTCGTGTTATCTGCCTGCCACTCCGTCAGAGTGCGAGAGGGAGAGCCGACTGAGCTTGGTCCCTAGGGGGATGATGACAGTCTCCTAGGAACCTTGTCTGACGAATCCATGCTTCCTCCGTCAATCTCCACGAAAGCCTGGATAAGGGGGCAAGAGATCGGGGGAAGAACTCCAATTCCTCCAACCGTCTCGTGCCAAGACCTTCAAGAGTTACTTAAGTTTGCCATCATGTTGGATGGCCGGAGTGCGAACGCCAAGGGTTACCGACATCAAATAGAGCAGGAGGTCCGCAGTGTCGGGGATAACATACTGTGGTTCGGCTGGGGTGGGTGAGCCATTCCCGCCAGTATGTTATCATGACTGGCAAACTTCTCCGGAGATTTTATCAAATCTCGGTTGATCTAGGTCCTCTGTAAACTTTATAACAGTTGGTTGGCAAGGCCTCTGCGTCAAAGCAGGTTGGCGAGGAGGGCTTGGTTTTGCAGCCCTCTTACTCGCGCCTTTGCTGGAGGAACCAGACTTGCTCCCGGAGGCTACAGGTCCTGAGACCTTAGCCTTCGACGGGGAAGGGCGATGCCTTCTTGGAAGACGAGGACTTATAGCCCTTTCGCCTTCCATGAAGTCTTCAACTTCAACTTGGGGATAGCAGATGGAGCTCTATCACCCAAAGGAGGAAGACTTCACAAAACCTGCAAAAAGAAGAGACAGATGAAGCAGGGGAGTCAAAACAAAGGGGCCCGCCCCAACAACCTCACTTACCTCACCACTTACCACCTGGTCCTGCTCTAGTATTCATGGGTTCCAGGTTAAGATCCATGGCGGTACATCCTCCGAGACCTCAGCGTAGAGGATATCCACTTGGGGTGGCTGGGTCGCATCCCGGATCTGCTGGATGATGGGGGTGGCAAGATCTTCAGGCACTGCGGCCGCCACCCGTGCGCCGGGTAAAGCAAGTCCCTCAACCTGGCGTCGAGGGCGTAGGGCTTCCCCGACGGAACATTCCTGCCAAACCCAGCCACCCAGGCCCGGAGGGATTCAAGGCAGACTTCTTGGAATTTTCGTCCGCCTGTAAGAAAACCAACAATTAGTGGGAAAAGAACTTGATCCTAAAAAACCAGTCCGGGAACCTCATAAACAAACAATATACAAAATGAGGAGCATAAACAGGAACAAAAGAAGACTGTCACTTACCGACTCATCCTGGATGGTTGTGCAGAGAGCAAAGCAAACCTCACAACCATCAGGGTGCCAAACAACCAGGTCATCCAGGCGGACCGCACAACCAGCGTGGGTCCGGCACACTACGTGACCGTAGGGTTGTTGAAGGAGGCGGTGCACCCGGCTCCTCACAGCGAACAGTCTGTAAGTAGAAAAGTACATGAACCTCCCACTCTAAGCAATCTAAAGCTGGCAAGGCCGGAAATTTCAACTACAACCGGAATACTCCAGCGGAGAAGAACTCCCTTATCATAAACTGGGCCAATAAGTTTCTAAATTACACAGAGTGGAAGGTAAATGCTTTCAGACCCGGAGTACTCCGGGGAATGAAGGAAGAGAGACCAGGAACTAACCATAAGGGCTGCCAGTAAAATAACATTGGCGGAGGAGCCCCTGGTGTAGGACCGGACTCACGTATATATATATATAAAATAAGGAAGTACTCCTTTTAGATAAACAGACTTATCTAAAATGGAGGTAACAAAAATAAAACAAAATAACAAGTGATGGTAACAAAACTCCAAGAGGACGGAGGATCCGCTCCCTATAAAATGAAAAACCTTCTTCTAGAACTTACTCCCCGCCGGAGAAACAAGGTGGGCAAAATGCTCATATGTTCATAACATAGGATGATCAGCAATATATATTAACAGTATCAGAGTAACCCGACGGGGGAGATGAGATGATTTTGGGGATAGTGATTCGAACACGTTCGAATAAAACAAACCACCAACCCCAATAACAGCGATGCTAGGGAAATATGGGAGGAGCGAATCCCTCAACCAACAGGAGAAGTCCCTGAACTCGGAGAAAACGCCATCTAGCGTTTTAGTAAAGCAAGGCTGGAAAAAAGGAGGAGGGGGGGGTTAAAGGGAGAAGGAGTAGGCTACCAGGAAGGGAACAGGAGACAGGAAAACAGATCACCCGCTCAACTGCACCCATTCCCTCCAAGAAAATCAAAATCTTGGGAGGGTAAGCCTAATGACTGGAAGCAACCAAGCCCGAAGCCCGACTCCTACCTAGGCAAAGCCTAATATGGACCTAACCTAGTATAGGCTAGGAAAATCAGAAGGAGTGCAAAAGGGGAGGAGGAAGCAACAGGAGAGAAATTTTGTGCCGAGAACCAACCGGGATCGAGAATGGGGGGCAAGGGGGGCGACTAGCCTAGAGGAAACACATCCAAAGAACTCGATTCCCCCAAATGGAGGAAGAGAACTAAGGGGCTCACTCTGCCCACCAAAAACGATCCCGGAGGAAACAGCAACAAAACTCCTCAACCTGAACTCCCACCCAGGGCAAGGGGATGGAAGCAAACAAGCCTACTCCACAAATAACCATCACTCATAAAAACTAAACAAAAATGTGCTCAATAGAGGTGTAGCCTACCTTTATCGGGAAGCGGTTAGATCTGAGGCTGCCGCCAGCACCATCAGAGGTAAACCAACAATAAAAAAAAATAAAATAATATAAATAAAAAATAAAACAAAAAGAGAGCACCATCTTCAAGAATAAAATTAATTAGCCTAGTGAGACCAAAAATAAAAGGAACCCAACCTGGGGGGTACCTGGACGGGCATCACCTAACAAAGGCCAGTAGGCCAAAAAAAAAAATTTTGTAATTCAAAGGGGGAGCCACAAGGAACCACCAGGAAGGGAACCAAGGGGGCTAAAAAAATCTATCTATAATGACAAGGAGACAACTCCAACTGAAAAGAACAGAAGGAGTAAGCCTCATATTCGACATGGCTGGCGGGGACGCCGTGGCGTCATAATAAGATCTCAATATTTATGAAAATACGAGACCAAAACAGCCAAAAAATAGAACAAAACCCCACAAGAAGATGGTACTTAACTTGGAGATGGTAAAGCTGCTCGATGCCATGGCAGATGAAAAAAAATCCAAAATAAGGAGACGAGCACACAAAAAAAACGTAAGCGAATCACGTGCTAGAAAATGGAATGAGGTAGGTGGCGCTGGTGTGCCGCCGTCCTGGCGGGTGTTTGAGTGTGGGGGCTGTAACGGCTCACCGCTCTGTTCGGGGGTTTTGATAAGGGAGAGATCTTTCGAGTACAGTTTCCGTGGTAGTGGTATTTCACTCAATGCCTTCATTATACCGACGTCTTCCTAGAAGACATCGACTGGGGTAGTAACCCCAGCTTTCCTGAAAGCTCTTTTTCTCTGGTATATCTAGCATTGTTATACCTAGAAATTTGCTGTAATGGAATTTCACAAATAGGGCTGACACGGGACTGGACTCAGAAATATATTTTAATGTTCATGAGAAATGCATATTAATTATAAAAATATATAAAATAAAAATATAAGAATATATATTATAAAACAAATAAATTTTATGATTATATAATTTTATTTTAAATTTTAATATATATTTATGATTTGTTAAACAATTTACAAACCCTCGGTTTATTACATTGAGTGTGTTACTTTTTCTTGTAGGCTGAAACAGCTTTTAAACTCTTGAGCAAGGTGTTTAGGCATTAAGTTTCTCCAGGTCCCAGGCTAGATACTCGCCTGCCTGGATGTTGTCATTCCAGTTTAAATTTTCGGGCCGTCATATTTATGAGAGCTGATTTTCAGCTCAGTGGTCTCTCTCCACTGATTTGTAATTTTAGCTCTTATTATCCCGGTGGGATCTTTCTGTTTTTTGTTTATATATACGTGTTAGATATTTATTAATACAAACCCACGATTTGTGATAACCTTGCATAAGCTGTCGTTCCCTGCCTGTGTCTTGGGTTTGACGGCCAAGGGCATAACTGGAGTAGCGTAACCAAGTGGTAATGCTTCTCTCCAGCAGCCCTTTACGTAAATACTGAAGGCGCCCCTGTACTTCTGGAGATATAGTTTGGGACGCAATATCTTCACTCCCCTACATCCATCGGGACATAAAGTTAGTTCCTTCTTGGGCTTCTGCCTCCATGTTATAAGGGGCATCACTAATTTCTTCCTACTTATGCTGAGTGTTACTTGCCACCTGCGCTACTTAGAGATTTGCAGGCCGGGTGGGAGGTCACGGCCGTCGTCGATAAGTTCCGCTTCCACGGCGCGCCCTTGGTGGCCTCCTCCATCCTTTTTCTCTTCCCGTAGGTTCTTCCTTTTTTAGTAGATCTCTCCTTGGCCTCTTCGCCGCTCGTTGGCAAAGAAGGGGGGGGGGAGGGATCAGGCGACCTAGTCTAGAGTACCTCCTCCCGCTGCAGGGCTGTTCCCTGTAGCGGAGGAGCCTCCTCTACTAATCATCTTTGCTTTTCTTTCAGGTTGACAGTGAGCATCGCAGACACAGCAGTAGTTGGCTGGATATATCAAGAATATCTTGCATGAAGCAGTCCCGACATTCATTCAGTGTTGCTTTGGGATCGACCAGAATACCTGATTAGATGACATATTTCCACGTCCGGGATCGCTCTGACTCTGTTCCCACCGATGTAGATCGATCGCTGTCATTGCTGGTTTTCATGTATGCTGTTGCAATGCTTCCTGCATATCTGTGGTCCATCTGCTCCTGCTGTTCCCTGTGTTATGCTCTTGTCAAACGACAGTCTCTGGGCTGCTCTTCCTGGTCTCCTGCCTCAGCCGCCCTGATTGAAATCCTGTCGCTGCTGGTGACTTTCAAATGACATTCTGTCTGTTGCAGTAGCTCCTGCCTTCCAAAAGCTAACGTAGCTCCTGCAAAATGTCCTGATCGCGCATTGCCGCTTCTTCTCCTAGTGATCGTGTTCATGGGGGCCGCTTCCGTTGTGTTCCTGCCAGCTGCCCTGGAGGTTACGATGTTTGCCATCCTGTAGAAGATGTTGGCGTGAAAGGGAAGGAAGTCGCAATTTGTGGAAGTGACATTCTGGTAATTGCATAGCTCCTGCTCTCCAACCTGTTAAAAAAAACTTTTTTCGTAGCTCCTGCATCGGCTGTCCTGATCATTCCTGCCGCTTCTGGCAGTCATGCCCTGGGGCCGCTTCTCGTGCGTTCCTGCCAGCTGCCCCAGATATGAACGATGTCCGCCATCCTGTAGAAGATGTCAGCGTGAAGATGTAGGGAAATGGTCCTGTTGAGGTGATGTTCCAGGCCGTTGCAGTAGCTCCTGCCTTCCGATTGCTGCCGTAGCTCCTGCATCGGCTGTCCTGATCATGCTTCTTCTGGTGGTGGTGTCCTGGCTGCGTCCGTTGTGTTCCTTCCGGACTACCATGGAGGTTACGATGATTTCGTGTCCACCATCCTGTAGAAGATGTCGGAGTGGAGGTGAAGGAAGCTACCCTGTGGAAGTAGCTGCAGTCTTCTTCATCTTATCTTCGATTTCGTCTTCTGCTGCGTCTTCCTTCCTCTCCCGAGGTCCAAGGGGATCCCGAGAATCGGACAGACCTCCATCAGCCGAAAGGAAGGAATGCTGCTTCTTCCCTTGATGCCCTTGGACATCTAGGGACTGCCTCCTTCTGAGGAGGCAGTGGGTCTCGTTGGCTCTTCCCTTCATTTTTGGGTTAGGGAAACCGATTGGCATAGTCCTGGGTTTGTTCCGACACAATATAAAAACCCTCGGTCCTTTACATCTGGGATTTACTTTCATAGGCTGGAAACGGCCGTTAAACTCTTGAGCAAGGTGGTTAGGCAGTAACTATCTCCAGGTAGTTATACCCAGGGGGATATTTGCCTGCCCGGATGTAAACATTCCAGTTTGCTTTGAGCCGTCATGCGTTGCTTTGCGAGAGAGAGTTCTCTCTGCCTGACTGTCGTTAATGCTTTATTATCCCGGTGGGATCTTTCTGTATTTTTGTTTATGACAATACGTGTGTTTGATTTTTATTAATACAAACCCACGATTTGTGATAAGTCTTGAGTCAGAGCTAAGTGCTAGTTCCCGCTTGGCCTGTGTCTTGGGTTTGATGGCCAAGGGCATAACTGCTGTAAGCGTACCAAGTGGTAATGCTTTTTTTTAAGCCCTTTTTGTAAATACTGAAGGATCCTTTACATGGAGATTAGTTTGGGGATATAATATCTTCACTCCCCTACATTGATCGGGACGTGAAGAGTTAGTTCCCTTTTTGGGCTTTTGCCCTCCATGTAAGGGGCATCACTAATTTCTTCCTGCTTATGCTGAGTGTTTACTCAGCCACCTGCGTTTAGAGATTTGCGGGCTGATTTTGGGAGGTTGACAGTCGTCGATAAGTTCCACTTGGCAAGCGCCCTAATGGTGGGCTGAGGGGTGAAAATCCTTTTTCTCTTAAAATAGGTTCTTCCTTCATGAGTAAAAGATCTCTCCTTGGCCCTCTTCGATGAAAGAGTCAGAAGGAGAATGAAGAGAGGATGGATGAACAAGGAGGGATCGATCAAGAAATGCTCTAGAGTACCTCCTGCCCGCAGATGTAGGGCTGTTCCCCTTGCCCCCTTTTTGGAGGAGCCTCCTCTACTAATCATCTTTGCTTTTTTTCTTTCAGGTTGACAGTGAGCATCGCAGAGACAGCAGTAGTTGGCTGGATATATCAAGAATATCTTGCATGAAGCAGTGAGGACATTCATTCAGTGTTGCTTTGGGATCGACCAGAATACCTGATTAGATGACATATTTCACGAAGGATCGCTCTGACTCTGTTCCCGCTGATGTAGATCGATCGCTGTCATTGCTGGTTTTCATGTATGCTGTTGCAATGCTTCCTGTGTATCTGTGGTCCATCTGCTCCTGCTGTTCCCTGTGTTATGCTCTTGTCAACTCGACGACAGTCTCTGGGCTGCTCAGGTGTCCTGGTCTCCACAGCAGCCGCCTGATCGCTCCTGTCGCTGCTGGTGACTTTCAAATGACATTTCTGTCCGTTGCATTAGCTCCTGCCTTCCAAACAGCTAACGAAGCTCCTGCATCGGATGTCCTGATCAGTGCCGCTTCTTCTCCTAGAATCGTGCCCGGGCTGCTTCCGTTGTGTTCCTGCCAGCTGTTGGAGGCCCTGCGATGTCTGCCATCCTGTAGAAGATGGGCGTGAAAGGGAAGGAAGAAGGAGCTGTTACTTATCAGTTTGGAAGTGACGCGTTCCTGGCTGTTGCATGAGGCAGCTCCTGCTCTCCGAACCTGTGCAGAGCTCCTGCATCGGCTGTCCTGATCATTCCTGATGCGCCTGGCGGTCATGCCCAGGGCCGTTTGTTATGTTATGTTCCTGCCAGCTGCCCCAGAGAATTTGATGTCCACCATCCTGTAGAAGATGTCGGCATGAAGATGTAGGAAGTTGTCCTGTTGAGGTGATGTTCCAGAGTTTTGCAGTAGCTCCTGCCTTCCGAACTGCTGCTGTAGCTCCTGCATCGGCTGTCCTGATCATGCTTCTTCTGGTGGTGGTGTCCTGGCTGCGTCCGTTGTGTTCCTTCCGGGAGCTACCCTGGAGGTTACGATGTTTCGTGTCCACCATCCTGTAGAAGATGTCGGTTGGAGGTGAAGGATGCTGTTCCTGTGGAAGTAGCTGCCGTCTTCTTCATCTTATCTTGATTTCGTCTTCTGCTGCGTCTTCCCTTCCTCTCCCGAGGTCCAAGGAAGGTCCAGGAATCGGACAGACCTCCATCGGCCAAAAGGAAAGGAATGCTGCTTCTTCCCTTGATGCCCTTGGACGTTTAGGGACTGCCTCCTTCCGAGGAGGCAGTGGGTCTCTTGTTGGCTCTTCCCGACCTTCGGGTTAGGGAACTGATTGGCATAGCCCTCAGGTTTTGTGTTTCGGAAGCCGTGGCGCACAGACCTCAGTTTGCGATCCCGTTCCCAGTCTTAGAGGTTCCACCTCTAAGATGGGGCTGCTTTGAGGATCGTTCAATTTGTTTTGAGTGCTCGAGATTCTAATGGAATATCGAAGAAGTATCCCGATCTGGTCGGGAGAGATTTTCCTGGTCCCAGTTCGGGAGCAGTGCGAGAGAAAGGGCCCAGGCACCCAGGTGTCTTGGTTCCTCTTCCTGCCAGCACCGCATAGCGCTCCCATAGTGTTTGCCAGTGCTCGGTCGGGTTCCCAGCCTGGTGTCTCGATCCTGTCGGTTCGAACATCAGAAGAAGCAGGGAAGAGATTCACTTTGGGAGTCCTGCAGGACTTCTAAGGGACTGACTCTCTTCCGGAGACAAGGGTTAGTTGGCTCTTCCTGCTCTCATTTGGAACCGATTCGCATTCTCCTGTGGGATCTTCTTGAAGATGGGAATCGAGAGCTGCGGCCTGGAGGAGAGGCCATCTGCCCTCGTTGCCAGTCTTGGAAGTCTGCGTCTAAGACTGGTTCTGTGCTTGGCTCTTTTCGATCTATTAGGAAACAAAGCAGCCGCTCCCGATTTTTGGGAGTCTTGGGAAATGGTAGCTTGAATTCTATGAATCACGAGCGCTCTCATGAGAGGCATTTCCCAACGTTTTGTAAGAGGAAACAGAACCAGGAGAAAGTGCCGAGACACCCAGGTGTCTGGTTGCTGGGACACCCAGGTGTAGACACCCAGGTGTCTGGTTGCCAAGACGCCAGGTGTCTGAAGGATTGTACTGCCCGCCAGCTGCTGTGTTGCTCGGCCAGGCTTGTTCTTTGTGTCTCAAACTTTAGGGTTCGAGCATGCAAGATAGCAGACACAGAATTCCCTTGAACATTCTTCTCTCGAGGGTTCCCTTGTTTTGGCCTCAAAGGGTTTAGAGTTCGGGAAAGAAGCTATTGTTCACAGCAGGCGAGTCCGGCCTGCCCAGTTGAGATTGTGTTCGAAGAGAGCTTGTGTTTTTGGCTAAACAGCTCGAGTCTGGCCTGCCCAGTCACACTTACCAGGACTCGGCTCAGCTGGGCCCAGGCTTGGAGCAGCTGAGTTGGGCTCCCGGGTTGACTCCACTCGGCTTGCCAGACTGGCTTGGCTCAGTTTCGGCTCGCCCTTTCCTGCCTCCCAGTCCGCTGCATACCGACCAGCCAGGCGTTGGCGTGATCGGCTTGGCCATCGGTTTTTTCCGATTCCGGGTTCGGCTATGTTCGAGTGAACTTTTTGCTCTTCCCAGGAAAGCGCTTTGCCACGGCACAAGTGCTCTTCCTTCCCGTGTGGCAGTAATCTCCTTCGGTTGATTATCGCTCACGGTCCGCCTCTCCTGCTTATCATACTGGCAGGACAGGTAGGGCTACTCTTTTCTCCTCACCTGTTCTCTTCCTTTCGGTTGTTACGAGAGGCTGAGACGGACAGAGAGAGCTCCGACGAAATTTTCTTCAGGAGTTTGGCTGCCTGGCGTGCTTTGGGTGTCGGTCCCCGATTCTCTCGTATTATAACCAGGTAGCCGAGGAGGGTTTCATGGGATCTGTCAAGGTCCCTCCAAGGAGAGAGGTACAGGAGTTTCATTGATCGGAAACAAGCCGAGGGTCTTCCTCTTGAAACGACGCCCCTTGTTTCGGGAACTTCAGCGCCGGAGAATTCGGGGCGCAAGGATCCCTGGGACAGGACGGCGGCTCCCCAATGAATAACCTTCATCACTGCAACCCTTGCAGTTTCTGAGGGGCTGAGAGTGTCATGAAGGGGACCAGCCGCGGTCCTGGCTTCAGAGGCGTTCTCGACCTGATGAATTCTTTTCTTGAAGGAGTTAATTCAGGTCGAGACACCAAACTCATTTCCACCCCTGCCTCGACAGAATATGAATTCTTCTTGCCTTGGAGGGTCTTGCCGACTGCAGTTTTTGGGCAATTCTGGTGCTAAGAAGAAGGACTTTGTCCCAATTCGGATCTCTGGTTTCGTAAGTCCCAAGTTGGCTCGACCGGTTGGGAACGAACCTTTACTTGGTTCTGCCTTTCTCTTTCAGAGATTTGCCAGATACGCTGGTAATCAAGGTTTGTACCAGGGCACTTCTTGTCCTTTGGACAATGGCCAAGAATTTTGGGTCTTAGTCATCTCAACTGGACCTTGAGTTCAAGCCAGCCCCCTCAACTCCTTAGCCAAGAAGTCCTAGGCTTCAGAAGAAGATTGCAACTGCTGATGCCTGGACGAAATGATACTTATCGAGTCTCTGGAACTGGCAGTTGACATTAGCTGAGACCTGGGAATGGATTCCTTCAGGAGAAGTATCTATTTCCCTTAGGTCTGGGCAATTCTTTCCATTGAACTTTCATCCCACCACCTCGTGCTCCCGATTTGGGAAATGCCAGCCCGGCTAGAGCTAATTATCTCGGTACCCTGTCATCTTGCAGAAGCTTCCCATGGTGGAAAATGGAAGTCTGCTTTTTTCCTCCGTTCTTTCCTCTTCGATGTATGAGGAAAGAGTTAGGCTAATGCTTGAATGAAGGAACCTTCGAATATGCTTGCATATTCCCTCACATCTTGTGTCTACTTTACAGATTCACAGATTGAGGAATAGGCGCACACTGGTAAGACCTTGTCTTGAATTTGTGTGACCCGAGATGATTAGTACCTTCTCATCACCGCCCTGGGCTCAGGGCAGCCATTTTGGCTGTCCGAGAACTCAGGATGGGTTTTTGGACACTCACTGGTTTGGTTGAACAACAAAACCACAGTAGTGGCATTTGTCGACAAACAAGAGGCAATTGTTTTTTCCTCCTGTTTCATCTCGACATTTGCAGGTACTCGAGTGTTGTTCTATTGCACACTCGACAGCTCAATTAACCAGATGCATTCCTGGTGGGATGTACCAGAGGCAAGCCTGGCCAGTGATTGGACAGAACATGCTGCTTCACTCTCACAAAGATTCATGCAAACAGAGCATGACTGTCATCCTTCTGTTGCCTCCCTGCACACAAGTCGGTAGTTTTCTCTCACCTTCATACCAGACCAGGGGCAGACCACGCTCTGTTGAGGCATGCTGTCTTTTGGTGAAAACTCGATATCGACGTTTTTTTTCCTCCTGTATTTGTCCGTTTCGCTAGGGGTTCACAAACATTGCTCACCCCGAAAGTTACAGACAAATACTTGAAGACTTCGCCTTCATCCGACCTGATTGCCGAGGCATCGAGAAGAATTCCGCTTGACCCATCCTCCTGTGCAGCTACACAAGAAGCGGTTCTTGAGGCAGTACATCCTTGTGTTCAGGACTGGGAGACTTTCCAGCTTTCCTTGCAAGCACAGGCTTTCTCGCCGAGCAGCAACGGATATAGCTGGATATCCCTTGAAGTCCTCTGCAACACTGTCCCAGTGACTGGATCCGTCTTCGCTGGTGGTGTCGTGTCAGAACTTCTTCTCGGGTCAGAGTCGCTCGTCAAGTCTGGACTTCCTCGTCTTCTCCACCGAGGGCTGCTTCTCTCCCTTTCATTTGTGAAGAACGTAGGTCCTTGCGACCTAGTCTTCTATCTGAAGTAGCCGTCTCCTCAGTCGAGAGTTAGCTATGGATGAGAAGCTTCTTCAGTCATGCTCTCCCAGGGAACTGTTTCCTGGGTGGCATGCAACTCTCGTTTAGTTTTCCTGTCCGTGCTCTGCACTCGCCCTACGAGAGTCATCAGATGGAGATATGCCCTCTTAGGTCCATCTCTCATCTTACCCAGGCCTTGGCGTAGAAGATGGAAGAACAGGGATGGGGATCATACCTCGGCTCCTTCTTGGATGTCGTAGGTGGACTCCGAATCCATTGGCATCGACTGTTGTCGGGTTCGAGTCCTTCTTGTTCCCCTCCTCCTTGACTTTGTATCGATGATCCAGATCATTTGTTACTTTGTCCTATTGGGAGCTGTGGTACTTTCGAAAGGTTCGACATTCCTAACCTGGATGTCGTCAACGTTTTCGCTAGTACTGTCTCTCCCAAGGAAGAAGTGTCTAAGGACACATCATCTTCTCCTGACTTCGTGAAGCGATCAAGGAGGTACTTGGCAGCTGACTAATGACGATGATACCAGTACCTTTCACCTGAGAGCTCACAAAGTCGATGGCTTGGTCCATCCCTCGCATTCCGAAGAATATGTCGGTACCACAGGTGCTGAAGGCAGGTGTGTGGTCCCAACAGACTACCTTCACCAACTTCTACCTCCGGGATGTTGCACACAAGTCCTTGGACACTTTTCCTTGGGTCCTGTGGTGGCTGCTCAACAAGTTGTGTAGCTTATCCAGCTCCTAACGGGACAGGTTGCATCTCGCCTATGTTGTACGGTTGTGATTGGGAGAATGGACGTTGAGTGACTGGCCTCTCTTCTTTCTCCCCATCCTGGCTCTCTCCCACGGGCAGGAGAGCGGACATGCCGTTACAAGCTGGACCGGCGATCGAGGCAGATAAGCACATAACGGAGCTCCCGTTCTATTTCCGTTCAGGTTAATAGAAGCAACCCCACTCCTTCCTCTTGCAAGGGGGAGGAAGGAGACCATGACTATGAGACAACCCAATGCTTGTATTTGCCTTATTGTCATCCAACGTCAAATTCTTCCTAGCCTACTTTGCATGAACTGACGTTTCCTCTTTCATGCAAAGGGACCCAGAAGTCTGACAACTGATCCTGCATTTCTTACAACCCGATCTTTTTGTCAGGGGCAGTTTTTCCTTCCTCGCTCTTACGACCAGGAAGGGAAGACAAGGTGGTGAACTCCAGTCAGTTCAGAGAGACTTTATCAGATTCCTCCCTCCAATCAGTGAGTCTCCTAATGTAAAGGACCGAGGGTTTGTATATTGTGTCAGAACAAATAACAATTTTTAAAAGTAAATTGTATTTTTCCTAACTATACAAACCCGAGGTCCTTTACACTTTATGCCCACCTCATGCCACCCCTCAATCTGTACCTTGGCCGAAAGGCAAACTGGAATGTTTACATCCAGGCAGGCGGGTATCCCCGCCTACCTGGAGATAGTTACTGCCTAACCACCTTGCTCAAGAGTTTAACGCCTGTTTCCAGCCTACGCCTGAAAGTAATCCCTAATGTAAAAGACCTCGGGTTTGTATAGTTTGGAAAAAATACAATTTACTTTTAAAAATTGTTATATATATATATATATATATATATATATATATATATATATATATATATATATATATATATATATATATATATATATATATATATATATATATATATATATATATTGTGAAGAAGTGTCCAGTGTCTGTTCTTCAAATCAAACCTGGTATCTAAGTGCTTGATATTTGATTACCAAACTTACCATTTATTCAACAATTTTAGTTGCCTCACAACAGCCAGACACCTGAACCCTCGTCACACACAAAACGACTGATTTCTCTAAAGGCAACAGTGATCCCTTATAAAACTTATCAGTCATCAAAGATAGCAAGCTCATTAAAATAGGTGTGAGGTAAAATCTAAGGCCGTCAGTCCATTGACATTATAAAAGTTCAAGTATTTCTATTTATTTCATTTCCCTGGTTCGAGCTCACTTCAATTACTTGAAGGAAAACATCTCACCTACCACTCTATCTCTAATTCAAATCAGAATTACTGGTGGGTCAATAAAATGAAACTCTGATATAATATTTTAAATACAAAAATTTATTTCTAAATTCAAAGATTATACATGACATTAACAGTCTCAGGGAAATTATTATTACTTGAAGACAAAACAAAATTGGATTAAATCTGAATTAATCATCAGTCAAAATTAAATCAGAAATTAATTTATAAATTAATCAAAAAATTATTAAAGAAAAATTTTAATTTGTTAAGTAACAAAATTTCAATTCCCAAGTGTTAAACAAAATGAAGCAAATAAATCAATCATATAAAAATGTGAATACAAAAGAGACAGAAATATACTCTGCAAAAAATTAAACATCAAAAAATGTAAAGCAAAAATTAAGGCAATAGCAAACACATCACATATATGCATAAAAGAAAAATTCTTCAAAAGATAAAGCATAAAACATATAACATGAAGAAACATTAAAAAGGGCAAAAAGTATCTTTGCTTACAATCACTGTAAACATTATTTTTAGTGCACTAAAAACCAATAATTATGTTACAATACCTTGGTACCAAATGCTTCGTGTTTTTAATCAGGAGCCGTTACACACACACTTAATAAAATACACTGTTCAGATAACTCAGACACATTTACTAAGGAATTAAACAGTTAAAGGATATGCGCGACCATCGTCTATCAAAATATCAATTACGTTATAACAGGACATTCGTGTTCCAGAGAGAGAGAGAGGGAAATGCATTCCCCTTCAGCTTTGGTCTCAGAGTGTGGGCCCCTTGTAAGGGCGTCTTAGACGCAGCAGGGCATAGCCTATGAGTGCATGGACAGGTCCCAGACGAGGTTTTTATTTTAAAAACTCTTTAAAATGATAATTAGAGAGGAAGTGGAATTACAGTTAACAATAATATTTATCATTACATAGTTTCAGAACAAGAGAATCTCTAGTTATTATAATAAGAATGGAAAACATTGTTTCATATAAAATTCCTGAATGACGTTAGGCAACTTTCGTAATGGAATTTTCCACCCAACAGTGTTTTGATAGAGTCCCATAACGCCTTGTACACTAATGGAGTCATCCGAGAAGGTGATAGGAATGCATTACTCCAGGAAGTTTTGAATACTGACTAAACAAATTGTGCCCCTACACAACAAACAACGGCTCCCTGTCCCTTCTCTCTCTACATACCACGCAAATGTCCTCTCTCACACCACACAGCATTTAATCACTGCAACCTTACGCTAACTCTTTTACAGCATATGCACATCTGAATACAAAATCATACAGTTATACAGCAACTCACACATAAACACGGGGAGATTATTGCATTATGAAAACCACAGCATAAGAAATATATATATATATATATATATATATATATATATATATATATATATATATATATATATATATATATATATATATATACACACACACACACAGACAGTCCCCTGTTTCATTTAACGGTTTTTTTACGATGTTCGAAGCAAAATTTACGCTTTTCAAATATATTGATAAAAATTTATTTCCTGGGTTGCAACGCATGTTCCAGGTTTGACACTGACAATGCCCGTCCGACGGAAGAAATATGGCTCCAGAATGGTCAATTTTGGAGGGTTTTCTGTTGAAAAACTCAATGTAAATGCAGGATAAATTGTTTTCAAGGCACCCAAAGGAATAAAAGTAAGGTTTTTTACGATTTTCGACAAGATATTTCAGAAGACGCCAGTCAAACGGTTCATCGGAAGAAATATGCATCCAAAACAGCAGAATGGTCAATATTTGGAGGGTTTTCATTCCGAGAAACTCAATATAAATGCAGAATTCATTGTTTTCAAGACACCCAAAGGATTAAAAGTAAGGTTTTCTCACGATTTTCGACGGTATTAAATTTTGACGCCAGTCCGACCCGACGATCGGAAGAAATATGCATCCAAAACAGCAGAATGGTCAATATTTGGAGGTTTTCATTATGAGAAACTTAATATAAATGCAGGATTCGTTGTTTTCAAGACACCCAAAGTATTAAGAATAAGGTTTCCTAACGATTTTCGACGGTATTTGGCGACGCCAATCCGACGATAAGTCGGAAGAAATATGCATCCAAAACAGCAGAATGGTCAATATTTAATGGCTTTTATCATGAGAAACTCAATATAACTGCAGGATTCATTGTTTTCAAGACACCCAAAGGATTAAAAGTAAGGTTTTCTTACAATTTTCGACGGTATTTGGTTTAACGCCAGTCCGCTAAGGAATAAAATTAAAGTTTTCTTATGATTTCGATGGTAATATTTGGGATGACTCAGTGTCCAACGATCCGACGGAAGAAAATTTACATTCGCAGGGATTTTTTTCATAGAGCAATATTCACTAAATTACTGATTTTTATTTTATTTTTCATGACTAAATACATTTTTATGATGAAAAAATTATTTACTAATTTTAAAATATTAATATTGAGTAACCACAGCAAAGTATCAAGCAAAGTTGAATTAAAATCCGTGAATTAAAACTGCTTACCGATGTAATCTCAAAACTCTCTCTCTCTCTCTCTCTCTCTCTCTCTCTCTCTCTCTCTCTAATTCATAATTAGAATAATTTCACTTCTACGATTTAAGTAAGGCCAACCGCCCATATCTCTCTCTCTATTGCATATATCCTTCAAAAAATAACGATTACTGTATGTAAACATAAAAATATTCTAAAATCCCATCATCGCTTGTGTGACAATTTTTTTATTGCTTTTTTGAAGGCTTATGTGACGATCTGCTCGGGGATTAGAATTAGCCAATAACAGAGCTTCCCAGCAACCCTTTCTCTCCATGACGATATGCTATTGGCTGGTAGGACTGACAGTAGCCAATAACAACTTGTAACAACCTCATCCCCTTCCCACCCTCCTTGACGACATGCTATTGGCAGGAAGGGTAAGATTTTAACCAATCACAAAGCTTGTACCTCACGGGCTTTGCATACACTATAAAGAGGGTGCGTAGTATTTTTTTCTCTCTCACCAACGTACTGCATAATATTTTTCTAACAAAAATTTGTGGGAGCTGACGACTAACTACGCTTGTATGATATATAAATGACTTACCTAATAAGAGCTAATTTTCAAATAATAAGATTAAATAATAATAATACAGCATACTGAAATTACATTTATGCATTTTCAAAGCAGACTAAGGGCAGAAGATCAGTTTCTCCCTTCCTTCCTTCCTCTCTCTCTCTCTCTCTCCAAAAGGTAGAATGAGAAATGGATAGATATATTATAAATCGATACTAAGTTCAGCCCTTCACTCTCACAGGAAAAGATACTGCTAATTTGAGTCTCTTTACCTATGCACACTGTGTGTGTGTGTGTGTGTGTGTGTGTGTGTGTTCATGGTGCTTTAAAAGTGCTTGGTAAAAGTAGTGGTAGCTTACATCTTTGGAAGGCAAAGAAAAAAACAATTTTTGTTGTCAGTCGCAGTAAAGAGAAATGGATTAACATTCTCAAGAGAGATTGAGATAAACTCTCTCTCTCTCTCTCTCTCTCTCTCTCTCTCTCTCTCTCTCTCTCTCTCTCAGTGCCAGCACAAGAATGGCTGAATGGACTTAGTGGTAATTCATTCTCTCTCTCTCTCTCTCTCTCTCTCTCTCTCTCTCTCTCTCTCTCTCTTCTCTTTCTCTCTCTCTCTCTCTCTCTCTCTGACTGGAAAAGGGTACTAGTGTTTAAGATGACTTTGAAAAGATATATTAATATAATTTCAAAGATTAATACAGTAGTAACAGGATAATAATTTAAGCTATATTTGATGTAGGATGATACTTAAAGTAAAAATGGAGAGCACTGTAGTTTTGTATAATTCAAGTCTTTTCCGGTAGATAAGTGGTGTCTCTCTCTCTCTCTAAAATCTCTCTCTCTCTCTCTCTCTCTCTCTATAAATCTCTCTCCGAAACAGTAGAACAGTAGAATGGTAAAATTTTTGGAGGGTTGTCATGAAAGACTCAATAAAAATGCAGGTTATGTCATTTTCAAGATACCCAAAGGATACTCAAAGGATTAAAAGTAAGGTTTTCTTATGATTTTCAACTGCGATTTTTCCGGTTTTGACGATTTTCGGCTTACACGTACCATCGTCAGAACGAAACCCGTCATAAACGGCGACAATTTATATGTATATATATATGTATATATATAGGCAAATTAGATTAACAGAAAGGCGTTATTTCTTCTTTATCCTTTTATTGTTACACCGACGTTTCATATCTCTTGATACATCTTCTAGGCTGAAAAAGCGATGAACTTAAACAGTACTGTGTATCAACACTAAAAGGTATACACATTATATACTTAACACCATGTTAACCCTTAAACGCTTACTGGACATATCATACGTCGACTAAAATTGTCTGTTGGTGCCAAGTGGACGCTATTTTTACACGTCGACTACAAAAATTTCAACCTTCGGTCAACTTTGATTTGACAGAAAATGGTTTAAAACGCAATTGTAAGCTAAAACTCTTACATTCAAGTAATATTCAATCATGTACCTTCATTTTGCAACAAATTGGAAGTCTCTAGCACAATATTTTGATTTATGGTGAATTTTTGAAAAAAAAAGCTTTTTTCTTACGCTTTCACGCCGTAACTCATTTAAAATTTCAGAAATTCTTTTCATTCATTTTGTCGTAATTTTTGCACTATTCTATATTAGCCGTTACATAAAGTTTTATATATGAAAATGTGCAATTTCATGTACAATACAACAGAAAATAACTCATGGTTGTAGCTTTTATCAGTTTTGAAATATTTTCATATAAATCACGATAACTGCCAAAATTTCAACCTTTATTGGGTCAAATTTAACTCGACCGAAATGGTAAAAAAACGCAATTGTAAGCTAAAACTCTTACATTCTAGTAATATTCAATCATTTACCTTCATTTTGCAACCAATTGGAAGTCTCTAGCACAATATTTCGGTTTATGGTGAATTTTGAAAATTTTTCCTTACGTCCGGTCCAGAAATTCTTTAAATCACGTTTGTCGTAATGTTTGCACTGTTTTATATTAGTCGTTACATAAAGTTTTATATATGGAAATGTGCGCAATTTCATGAATACAACAGAAAATAACTCATGGTTGTAGCTTTTATCAGTTTTGAAATATTTTCATATAAATCATGATAACTGCCAAAATTTCAAGCTTTGGTCAACTTTAACTTGACCGAAATGGTAAAAACGCAATTATAAGCTAAAACTCTTACATTCTAGTAATATTCAATCATGTACCTTCATTTTGCAACAAACTGGAAGTCTCTAGCACAATATTTCGATTTATGGTGAATTTCTGAAAAAAAACTTTTTACGCCTGCACGCTGTAACTCTGCTGAACATCTCAGAAATTCTTTTGTCATGTTGTCCACAATGTTTGCATCGTTTACATTAGTCGTTACATAAACTTTTATATATGAAAATGTGCGCAATTTCATGTAGAATACAACAGAAGATAGCTCATGGTTGTAGCTTTTTTATTAGTTTTGAAATATTTTCACATAAATCACGATAACTGCCAAAATTTCAACCTTAGGTCAACTTTAACTCGACTAAATGGTCAAAAAACACAATTGTAAGCTAAAACTCTTACATTCTAGTAATATTCAATTGTTTACCTTCATTTTGCAATAAAATTGTAAGTCCGAACATCTCAGAAATTCTTTCGCTCTCGTTGTCATAATATTTGCACCGTTTTATATTAGTTGTTACGTAAGGTTTTATATATGAAAATGTTTCAATTTCATGTACAATACAACAGAAAATAACTCATGGTTGTAGCTTTTATCAGTTTTTGAAATATTTTCATATAAATCACGATAAATAGAAAAATTTGACTTTTCGGTCAACTTTAACTCTACCAAAATGGTCGAAACTGCAATTGTAAGCTAAAACACTTACAGTCTAGTAATATTCAATCAATTAGCTTCATTTTTCAACAAACGGGAAGTCTCAAGCACAATATTTTGATTTATGGTGAATTTTGAAAAACATTTTTTTGTCCGCTCGTTATTTAATTCATGCATCATTTTGTGATAATATTTTCTCTGTGTTGCTTTGATCGTTTTTACAATTTGTTATATACCAAAATCATCACAATTTAGTACAATACAACTAAAAAAAAATTAACTCATTAGCTTTAACCTGGCTTACAGCGATTTTGTATAGAATATGTTTTTGTTTTTCGCTGTCATATATTCCAATATTTACATATGATAATGATATTTTTTCCCATTTCTGATGGTTGCATACTAAACTTCAGGCAATGACAAAAAGGAGCCAAAATGAACTCTTAATCTTAAAAACTAAGCGCTGCTGTGATTTCAAAAAAAACTTTTTTCCGCTTCAGCGCTAACTCACCAAACGCCGGCATACGGAGACATTTTTTTGTAAATAGAGGCTGGGCGTTTATGAGGTTAAATGACAATTTAAAAAGAAAAAAAAAAAGGACAATTAAAAACACTCACAAGATATTTAAAAAAATATTTAAAATAATTTTAAAAAGGAACAGAAGAGCAGAAGAAGGTAGGGCCAATATGAACAAAAAAATAATAAAGATAAATAAATAAAAAGACACCTACCACACCGGTAGTGTAAAGCAAACTGACACAGACAAGCATTGCAAGGAGGGGGAGAGAAGGGGTTGGGGGCTGGGGGAGTATAAACAAAGAAGTTACAGTAGGTAGTTAGCGATGAACAGCTGGGTGGAAGTTGATTGGTGATTAAGGGCAGGACAGTTAATTTAATCATAATGGATTCAAGTGTGGTTAACTCTTCCACGATCGGGTTCTCCCCACAATACTAAAAATCCTTAGCATCTACTGTATGTGTCTTACAAATTTTGCTGTGATTCCTTACATTGGAACTCGGGATTGATAATCGACAGCCTGTTCTAAAACTAACTCCTTGATGAGAGGAGATTCGGACTTTTAGCAGCCTCCTGGTACAACCGATGTAAGTGCCGAGATCACATCTAGGACAATAAATCACACCGGATGTAAACAAGGGGCTAATCTTGTCCTTGACATGGAAAAGAGATGCAATGGTTCGTGATTTTCCATAGAGCTCTCAACAAATTGCTTAATTTGAAACTTAACCCCCACCTTTAGTCCATATATCTAAATTATGTTTGTATGCAAGATTCTTTTTTACATGACAATAGATTTCGGAAAAAATGCATCAGGCTATTTAACGGACAGTTACCCGCTCTCAATCTCAAGTTAATCCCAATAAACCCACGAACCACTGCATCTCTTTTCCATGTCAAGGACAAGATTAGCCCCTTGTTTACATCCGGTGTGATTTATTGTCCTAGATGTGATCTCAGCACTTACATCGGTTGTACCAGGAGGCTGCTAAAAGTCCGAATCTCCTCTCATCAAGGAGTTAGTTTTAGAACAGGCTGTCGATTATCCAATCCCGAGCAGTCCAATGTAAGGAATCACAGCAAAATTTGTAAGACACATACAGTAGATGCTAAGGATTTTAGTATTGTGGGAGAACCGTTACGTGGAAGAGTTAACTACACTTGAATCCATTATGATTAAATTAACTGTCCCCGCCCTTAATCACCAATCAACTTCCACCCAGCTGTTCATCGCTAACTACCTACTGTAACTTCTTTGTTTATACTCCCTGCCCCCAAACCCCTTCTCTCCCTCCTTGCAATGCTTGTCTGTGTCAGTTTGCTTTACACTACCGGTGTGGGTAGGTGTCTTTTTTATTTATTTATCTTTATTATTTTTTTTTTTGTTCATATTGGCCCCGGCCTTCTTCTGCTCTTCTGTTCCTTTTTAAAATTATTTTAAATATTTTTTTTTTAATATCTTGTGAGTGTTTTTAAGGTTGTCCTTTTTTTTTCTTTTAAATTGTCATTTAACATGGTGTTAAGTATATAATGTGTATACCTTTTAGTGTTAATACACAGTACTGTTTAAGTTCATCGCTTTTCAGCCTAGAAACTGTATCAAGAGATACTAAACATCGCGTAACAATAAATGGATAAAGAAGAAAGAACGCCTTTCTGTTACTCCAATTTGCCTGTTGTTTGAGTGTCTGCTCCTGTCTTCAATTTTATATATATATATATATATATATATATATATATATATATATATATATATATATATATATATATATATATATATATATATATAAATATATATAATCTATATAGAAAAGGGTTTATATAATGGAGTACAGATGGGATAATTTTTTAAAAATAACGATCCAATGAGAAATTTATCTTTTATTTATGCTTTGACTTTAATCCCTTAGTAGCAGCCCCTGAGGGATCCAAGTAAAAATATAGACAAAAGACGTGAATTTCTCATTATCCAGTATCGGTAAACATCAGATTACCACACCTGTACTGCATTATACAGTATATACTATTTCTACAGTGTACTGTTTATTCGTGTGGCCCTCTCCGTTGAGTTTACAAAACTGATATCGTGTTGTGGTATTACTGTTGAATAATACTAGGCTAATTTGCTTTTATGTTAAGTTTTGATGGTATGATGATTCTACACATAAGGGTAGCCAAAACAAAAATATTAAGCATGTAAAGATAATTTTTAGATATTTTTTAAGGGCATTTATTTTGAATTTGTACCATGTAGGCTAATTAGTAATAAATCATTGATTGAAGATTTGGGTCATGTGAAGTGTATATTAGAACTTACAGTTTTATTCATTTTTGTGACCCAACTAGTAATTTTCCAAAATTCATCACAGATGAGAATAGTAGCTGCAGACTTCTGTTCATAGTTCTCTTTATGATCAGTAGATGGCTTTCTGATTGCCAGGGGTGCTGGTTGCTGGTTGATCATTTGAAATCATGCATTGGCCTTCGCTTCCATTGTGGCAACACAAAATTGCCTTCAAAGATGATGTAACTTCAGCAGGGATAGAGCTCCCTGGGGTTGGTCCAGGGTGGGCAAAGCCTTCCTGAAAAAGTCAAGTTAGAGTTAGGTCAGATCAGGTTGTATCAATGTTGAAATGCCTTTGATCCGCGTTTAAATTGTTTTGCTGTCATTTACATGGTCCAGGGGCAAAGCCATGCAGCCTTGTCAAGGCACAATGCTTCAGAATAGGTTAGGTTAGGATGTATTCTTATTGAATGTCACAGGATTTTTTCATGTTGCCTGAGTTGAAACTAAGGCTAATGCATGTGACCAAAGTTTCTGTAACAGAGCAACAGGTCATAGTATTTCCTTCCTTGTAGATCAGCAGAACAAGTGTTATTTTGAACACTTTTCACTATATTATTTCTGGATTATCTCAAAATTTAAAAAATAGTACAGTATTGGCAACTTTTGTTCCATTTTCTTCTCCAAACAGCATTCATCCGCTTTACTGTAATCATGTAAAGCAACATCATACTGTTAAAGGCAGCATACTGTACTGTATGTGTTTATAGTTTAACCAATTTACAATGAACAATTATCCCATTTGAAATTTTGTTACCTCTATATTTGTATACTGTAAGGTAACGGACTGCAGTAAGTTATTAATTCCTTGCCAACACTTAATTAACTAATAGAAAAGGTCAGAGGATGGTAGTTTTGTTGCTTTTGCCATTGGGGAATACCAGGATCAAGTAACTAAATTGTTTGTACTGTACTCATGGAAATACCATTTTCTGTTATGGAGGAATATTCCTCAGCATGAGCTGAAATGGTTTCTGGAACTTGGTAATGAAGTGGTTAACTATAGGTAAGATGGTGATGGTGGGCAGTGGAAACCTCACATACTACTGTAAGCCAGTAATGTACCTTTCTTTGACTATACACCAGTTTAGGATGCGAATGTAGATAGAGACATGGTCGACTACTAACTGAATTATTATCACAGAGTTCTGACAAGACATTGGTTTCCTTGAGCAGAAAAGTAGTGTAGGACATTAGAACAAGCAAGGCATAGTTTTGAAAAATACCTAACAATTCTTTGTCCCACATGGGAAGAGCTTTCTAATGCATACGACTCGAAAGCTTGACATGTTTTACATTTGTGGTTGATGTTTTGTTTTACAAATAAAATATTGTAGTTCCTGTAAATACATAAAAATCATTGATTCAGCCGTTAATCATCGATTTGTGTTTTCTTGGGAAACCCGATACCTGTAATCTATGAGGGGTCACATTTTGTTTTGGATGGTGAGTGCCTGGAGGGCCTTAGAAGACCAAACTTTCATAAATCAAGTCACCTTTCCTCAGTAGATGATGTTAGGTTTGTATAGCTGAGAGAAATTGAATTTCCTTTAAACAAAGAGAATCCTTTAAATTTTTTACAATGCTTAATTCTATGGTTTTATACATGATAATAGCTCAGTTATGTAGTTTCATGCAACATTCTCAGATACACTTGTCATATGATCTCTAAGTTTAATTTGTGTAGCTAGGATAACTGGTATTATGGAACCTGTTTTCATAGCCTGAGCTAGAATGGAATCACTAGGTGCAGATAAAGGCAAATTGTGATTGGGAGAGGTATTACTCTATTATGTATAGTTGGCAAAGTAATTTTTTCCTGTGATTGCTTCCTAACATTAGAGCGCATGATTTCATTTCAGGCAGCCGAGCTGAAAGACAAGGGCAACAGTGCCTTAAGCGCAGGGAACATGATGGAGGCGATACAGTGTTACAGTGATGCCATCAAGTTAGATCCAACAAATCACGTCCTGTATAGCAATCGGTCAGTCCGAAAACCTTTCTATACTAGTTTAATTTAGTATTTTGCATTTCATTAATAAGGTGTATGTTCTGTACACAGTAACACCTCAACTTAATGGACTACTGTACTTGTCACCTAAGTTACTGTGATAATTTTTTTGCTATAAAATGTTTTAGATGTGATAATTTTGAGATAAATCTCCTAAACAATGTTAAGTCTAAAGAGCTTAGGAACTATGAGGAATTGCTGATAGCTGTAAGATGTCCATAAAAAAATCAGTGCAGGCTATAATATGGGGTCTTTGTTAATGAACAGACATTGTTACAGATCTGAAAGTAGCCCTTAAGTTGAGGTGTTAGTATATATTAGTAGTTTTAATTTTTTCCCAGGTTGAGGTAAAAAATTTTTCAGTTTTCTATTGTTATACCACAAGGTTTTTTTTACCCAAAACATGTTTTTAATCCTAAATCTGAGTCCATTGTTTCTCAAAAGTTGTTTATAAATCATGATGCACTTCAGATAAAGTTTCATAAAAAGTTGGTGGTTTTATTTCTAGATTTGGCTAACTATTTGGTTTATTGAACAAACTTAATTGTTCCAACACAATATACAAACCGTCAGTCCTTTACATTAGAAATTACTTATTGTGAAGCTGGACATGGCCATTAAACCCTTGAACAAGGTAGTTAGGCAGTAACTACTGTCAGGTAGGCGGGAACCTGCGTGCCTGAATGTAAACATTCCAGTTTGCTTTCAGCCGTCATGCATTGCAGACGTGTTTTGGCATCTCTTTGCCTGACTGTTGTTAAGCTCTTTATTATCCCAGTGGGATCTTTCTGTATTTTTGTCTATATATTACATGTGTTTGATATTTATTAATATACAAACAATTTGTGATAGCCTTGCATAGGCCATCGTTCCCCTGCGTCTGTGTCTTGGGTTTGACGGCCAAGGGCGTATTTAGAGGGGCGTAACCAAGTGGTAATGCTTCTCTTCCAGTAACCCTTTATTTAGATACTGAAGGCATTCCCCTGTATGTTTGGGTATACTAGATTGGGACGTAATATCTTCGCTCACCTTCATTGATCAGGATGTAACAAGTTCATTCCCCTTCTTGGGCTCCCACCCTCCATGTACAAGGGCATGACTACTACTTTCTACTTGTGCTGAGTGTTGTTTTCGCCGCCTGTACTAAGGAGAGTTGTGGGTGTCGTCAGTAAGTTTTGCTTCCATGACACCTTTGGTGGCCTCTCCTCCTTCCTTCTCGCTCCCTGTAAGTTTTTCTTTAATCTCTCCTTAGGGAGATCTCTTTCACCTTCACCCTCTTCGCTTGCTCATTGGGCGAAGACCTTGAGGTGGGGAACGTGGGCAGTCTGGCGACCTCTTCTCAGGGGCCTCCTCTCACTCCATAGGCAGTTCCCCTTTGAGTGAGAGGAGTTTCCCTCTACTAATCATCTTTGCTTTTCCTTTCAGGTTGACAGGGAGCATCATAGGCACAGCAGTAGTTGGCTGGATATCTCAGTTGGGATATCTTTGCAACGAGTCCTGATGTTCAACGGTGTTTGCTTCAGGATCAACCACAGTACCTGGTTGGACTGGCATAGATCCATGTCGGGATCATTCCGACTCTGTTCCCACCGATGTGGATCGATCACTGTCATTGCTGGCCTTCATGTATGCTGTGGCACTGCCTCTGACATATCTGTGGTGCATCTGCTCCTGCTGTGTTTCCAGTTTTACTGCTCCTGTTGACACGGCAACAAGTCTCTGGGTGGCTCCTCCTGGTCTCCTGCCGCAGCCATCCTGATCTTTCCTGTCGCTGCTGGTGACATTCATGTGATGTTCCTGGCTGTTGCTGTAGCTCCTGCATCGGCTGTCCTGATCGTGCCTGCTGCTTCTTCTGGTGGTCGTGTCCTGGGCCGCTTCTGTTGTGATCCTGTCTAGCTGCCTGGGAGGTTACGGTGTTTCATGTCCACTATCCTGTAGGTGATGTCGGAGTGAAGGTGAAGGAAGTCGCCCTGTGGAGGTAGCTGCCGTCTTCTTCAGCTTATCTTCGATTTCATCTCTCCCGAGGTTCGAGGGAGTCCTGGGAAACCGGATAGACCGCTGTTGGCCGAAGGAGAGGAAGGCTGCTTCCTCCCCCATGATGTACTTTGGATGTCTAGGGACTGCCTCCTTCTGAGGGGGCAGTGGGTCTCTTTGTTGGCTCTTCCCGACCTTTGGGTTCGGAAACTGATTTGCATACCCCTGGGTTTTGTGTTTCGGGAGCCGTGGGTGTGCAGACCTCGGTTTGCGCTCCCGTTCCCAGTTTTAGAGGTTCCACCTCTAAGATGGGTGCTGCTTTGGGCGATCGTTCATGAGTGCTCGAGGTTCTATGGAATATCAAGTATCCCAGTCTGGTCTGGAGAGTACTCTCCCCTGCCCAGTTTGGTGTGGCGGAACTTAAAACCACAAAAACAACACACAACACAGATACACAGAACACTCACCCTGATCCTCGGTTGCTGGGAGATGGATTAAGGGTCCACGGTCGCCAACACAGCACACAAAACCACACAAACAAAACTAAAACAGAAGAACACACGACTCACGAACATACAATAAGAAAAGGAAGACGAGACACATGCACCGACAACAACAGCATCAAAAACACAGACGAACCATAAAAGGAAGACGAACTCAATTGACTACTTTCCAGGTTGAACCTCTACTCAAGACTGCAATCTCCCCCACACCTTCACAGACAGACAGCGCCACAAACAAACTCCAACTAACGACCCTTATCCCTCTTCCAACAACCGAAACACTCACTAACGACAATTACTCTCTCTCTCTCTCTCTCTCTCTCTCTCTCTCTCTCTCTCTCTCTCTCTCTCTCTCTCTCTCTCTCTCTCTCTCAAACCGTCATTCGTCAAATGTAATAACCTCATTCCTCCATATTACTCCCCCACTACATTTGTGATGTCTTCTCTCACACATACTCCCCAGATTTTATATAGCCTTAGGCAGGACCCACGGATGCCCGGAACAGGCCCCTGGATCTTGTTCGAGGGTCTTCATGCATTCTCTCTGTCTCTACCCCTTCTCAGCACCATTTTCACTCAACCCCTCCAGTCCACCCCATTCCAGATGCACACTACCCTCCTCATCACTATCCTGACCTATCTCACCCACCACTTCATCCACATCCTCCAATTCTGCCCAAATATCTCTCCAAATTCTGCCACTAACCCATTCAATTCATTCATAGTTCTGTCCAGCTCGCAAAGACTCATCCATACTACCAATCACCTGCCTACTAGTAGGTTCCTTTCCCACGTAAATTGCACTCACCCCAGTCAACTCAGTTATATCAAACCCGCATATGCTATACGTTCTATTCATACCATCCCATTCATCCGTGATTACACGCTTTATCACTCATTTTCACTTTGGCACTACACCCTATCACACAACTTATGGTCATTCCTTTCACTTACGTTCTTCCCTTTCTTACGCTTCCTACCATACTCTATCAAAACCAATTGCTGATCCTCATGCAACAACCCTCACATACATGCATCACACGCACCGCTTGCATCCTGGAGGATCCACCCATTTGAACTCCCCTTCACACTTAGTTTCCAATTCGCTGTCATAGTCACCTCTTCGCGTCTACATACACTTGATACATGCCCTTCCATTCCACATTGACACACTTCACTCGGTTCTGAAACACATTCTCTGATAATGCCCATTCTTACCACAGTTGCCACATATTACATTCACTCGGGTACCCCTACAACCATTAGCAATATGACCCACCTGTCCGCACCTGTAGCATTTAACCCCTATCTTTCGTGACACTCCCTTACCAAATGTCCCGATTGCCCACACCAAACACGCTCCTAAAGCCCACCTATACCCATTCTTTGTATGTCCTTCCTTTCCACATCTAAAACACTTCGCTCGACTTCCACTCACCGACCTTCCCTTTGTACACTACTATCCCTAACCCGTCCAACCCGTTGTTCCCTTTACAAACCTACCATTCATCCTCACTGGCACCTCCACATTACTTGCTCTTACACTCCTATCTATTACACTATCTGCCATTCTCATTGGGCCCCTCAACACTGCATCCCTAAAGCTTCCAAACTCTGGCACTCTCTCATCTACCCCAGCCCTTACACTCACACTTCTGCTCTCTTTTATAACCCTGTCAAGCTCATAATCCTCCACAATTTCCAAAATTTCTCCCCAAGTCAACCTTTCACTTGTCCATCTTTTCTTCTCCTGCTTCAAGTTCACAAATTCTCTCACTCCATCTGGCACTGTCTCTAACAACTTTCGTACTAACTCCTTACATTCATCTGTCCCATCATCCCCAAACTTCTTCCTCGCCAACATCTCCAGCCTACAAGCATATAGTGACAAGGTTTCCCCAGCTTTCATTCTTGCCTCATCAAATCCATTCTTCCTCTTATACTTAACACTCGCTTTCATACGCCCCGCTTGCTCAACTAGTCTAGCTTTCACCTTGTCATACACAACATCTCCCACACTCATAATAACCCTATACATATCAAGCAAAAACCCAGTCAAATACTCTCCTAATTCGGCGTGCCCACACTCTCTTACTCTCCCCATACTTATCCTGACAAACCTTTCATACTCCCTAAAGAAATCATGCACATCCCTACTTCCATACTCACTATACCTTTCACACTGGGGTACCTCCCTCACATACATAGCCTTTCTCACTTCTTTCTCACTTTCAAGCTTACTTTCACTCTGTCCTTTCATACCCCTCTTCCAAATACTGAAGAGTCCACTTCAGACTTACATTCATCTTACTCATTACACTCTTCTTCCCCCTTCTTTTTATCCACTTTATCCATTCACCTCCATCCACCTCACTATCACTACTACCTTTACCCTCTTCTCTCCCTTCTTTCCTGCTTACCTTCCCACTTCCTTACCCTTCTTTTTTTTCCTGACTTTCCTTTCTTTTCACTCCCCTTTTCCTTACCCTGCCTCTCATTCTCTCGTTTCTTACTTCCTATTCCCACATCACTTTCATCACTCACGCTTCCATTCACTTCTTCCTCCTTTTCTTTCTCTCTTGCCCCTTCACACGTTCCAGAGAACCTGCCTCCAACAGCCCCTTCTCCAAAAACACCCTTGAACATACCTTTCACCATTTCTTCCACACCTTTCATTATTCCCTCCAACTTCTTATCCACCCTCTCTTCCATTCTCTCTTCCGACTCTTTCATCTCCCTTTCATTTCCTCTTTTGCACTCCTTTCACCAACGATCCCATCTCTTACAACTGAAGCCTCAAACTCTCATTCTCACTCTTCAACCATGCATTCTCCTCTCTTGCCAGCCCTAACTCCTCTCTCAACCTCACCAGTTCCTCTTCCATCCTTTCCTCCAGTCACACTACCCGCCACAAATCTCAATTGCAACATCAACAACAGCCCTGACGCAAGTGCCAAATTATATGTGGCGGAACTTAAAACCACAAAAACAACACACAACACAGATACACAGAACACTCACCCTGATCCTCGGTCGCTGGGAGATGGATTAAGGGTCCACGGTCGCCAACACAGCACACAAAACCACACAAACAAAACTAAAACAGAAGAACACACGACTCACAAACATACAATAAGAAAAGGAAAGAAACACATGCACGACAACAACAGCATCAAAAACTCAGGCCAACCATAAAGGAAAACGAACTCAATTGACTACTTTCCAGGTTGAACCTCTACTCAAGACTGCAATCTCACACCTTCACAGACAGACAGCGCCACAAACAAACTCCAACTAACGACTTATCCTCTTCCAACAACCAAAACACTAACGACAAACTCTCTCTCTCTCTCTCTCTCTCTCTCTCTCTCTCTCTCTCTCTCTCTCTCTCTCTCTCTCTCTCTCTCTCTCTCTCTCACACACAAGACGTTGTTTGTTCTCTCTCTCTCTCTCTCTCTCTCTCTCTCTCTCTCTCTCTCTCTCTTCTCTCTCTCTCTCTCTCTCTCACAAGACGTCGTCAAATGTAATAACCTCATTCCTCCATATTGGGAGCAGTGCAAGAGAAAGGGCCGAGGCACCCAGGTGTCTCAGCTCTTCCTGCCAGCACTACAAGGTCTCCCCGAGTGCTTATCAGTGCTCGGTTGGGTTCTCAGCCTGGTGTCTCTATCGTATTGGTTCAAACACCAGAAGAAGCAGGGAAGAGATTCCCTTTGGGAGTCCTGCAGGCCTTCTAAGGGACTGACTCTCTTCTGGGAGGCAAGTTTCTCTCGTTGGCTGTTCCCTCCCTCAGGTGGGAACTGATTGGCATACTCCTGTGGGGTCTCGCGTATCGGGGGCCACGAGAGCACGGCCTCTCGAAGCCGCACCCTCGTTGCCAGTCTTAGAAGTCTGCATCTAAGACTGGTTCTGTGCCTGGCTCTTTTTGATATCTTAGGAAACCGAAAGCAACTGCTCCCAATTTTTGGGGGTCTTGTAGGTCGCTCGAATTCTATGAATCACGAGCTCTCCTGGCGAGGGGCACAGGACGAGAGAAAATACTGGGACACCCAGGTGTCTCGATACCACCCACCAGCTGCTTCGGTTGTTTGGCCAGCTTTCATCCTCGTGTCTTGAACCTTGGGGTTTGAGCATGTAGGACACAGAATTCCCCTTTAAACCTTCTTCTTGAAGGGCCTCGACCTCGAAGGAGTTTAGAGCGCTGGAAGCTAGCGCTAGTTCATGGCAGATGAGTTCCACCCAGTCCAGTTCCGATTGTGTTCGTGTGATCTGCTTGGCTCAGGTTGCTCGTCCCACCCAGCCCCTGGTCGTGTTCGCGAGACTGGCTCGGCTCTGCTCGCCCCGCCTGCCTCCCAGCCCACCACTTACCACCCAGCTGGATTGAGTTCGCGTGATTGGCTCGGTTCGGTGCGGCTCGGCTTGGCCCCACTCTGTTTTTCCGAACTGGGTTCTTGGCACTGTTCTAGTGAACTTTCTGCTCTTCCCAGGAAAGCTCTTTGCTACGGCACAAATGCTCTTCTTCCCCTACATGGCAGTAATCTCCTTCGGTTGATTATCGCCTCTCCTGCTGGTCGTTCTCACGATTCGCGGACTCACCCATTCACGGGTTTTTCTGTGGAACCTATCTAAAATTTATTCGCGGGAAAACTCATGTACTGTATTTGCAGTTTTTTCTGTGGAATATATCTATAAAAATATTCTCGGATAACCTGCCTGTTCGCGGATGCAGATTTTTGTCATTTTTGTATAGCAGTATTCTCTATTTTCATATTATTATATAATTTAATTAAATAATAATGTAAATTAATAATAATACTACAGTACATATGATAGTCATATAAATTAATTAATAATATTATGTAATACTACACTGGGTACCTGTAATAATAATGGATAATGAAGTTAAATCATATGGGTAGTAACTGGTGATGAATGTTGATTACAGTATACTGTAGATGATGATGGTGAATTAGCTGTGCAGTATGATGAATGACGGGAGATGCTGTCATGTTAAGGTATTTGAACATGGCAACAAAGATGGTATGGTAGGGCTGTATGAGTATTTTACCTTGTTCATGCTCAATGGATGACACTCGATTAATGTCATGCTGTAATGGGCTGCCAACTCCGTGACTTTTGCCCTCTCTTAACATAACAGTCATGTCTACTTTCTTCTCATCAGTCATTAATTGTAGGCTATTTGCCAGAGGCCTTAGAAGAAGCAGAGCATTTAGAGAACATCTTAACACTTCCCCATCTGCATAGTTTGAGCGCCTCGCCTACCTGCGACCCAAGGTGACTGGGAGCGCTCGACAGTGCGAAAAAATAATTATTTAGAAAATTCAGCAAAAATACAAATTTTATGCCAACAACATTCATTTTGCTGTCTTTTTTTTTCTCATTGTTTATATTTCCAGGCGAATGAATTATCTTTTATGAGAAAGCCAACAAAATTCTCTAAATATCGACATATAAATGATTGAAAAACTAATAAGTCCAGTTGGTGAAAAAATTGATAGAAAGAAGGGTAAGAAACAGCGCGCTGCCTGGCGCATGGTGAGAATTATCGCTAGAAATTTTTTGTTTTTGAAGAGCCCTGTCTCGGTTATTTTTCACAGAAATTACTTTGTAAATATACAAAAATGTAGAGGAAAGGTTGAGGAATAAAGTGAGAGTCAAGAAAAATGGCTTTGGTAACGGCAACAGTTTCATTTTGACGTTATAAGTTGATCGAAACGAAAAAAAATTTTACCATTGTCAACATTATCGTTCGTAGCTCAAAAACTATAATAGTTAGGAGAATGAATTATTTTTTATGAGAAAGCCAACAAAATTCTCTAAATATTGACATACAAAAGAATGAAAAACGAATAAGTCCAGTTGGTGAAAAACTTGATAGAAAAGAGGGTGAGAAACAGAGCGCTCTGCCCAGTGTACGGTGAGAATTATCGCCAGAAAATTTTTGCTTTTGAAGAGCCCTATCTCGGTTATTTGTCATAGAAATTACTTTGTGAATATATGAAAATGTAGAGGATAGGTGACAATAATCAAAGGTCTAGCCATTGTGACGGTTTCAAGATCTGTTCCAGTAGCTCGCCTTACTCGCCTCCTGTGCACAAACTCTTCTGTTTCTGCATTGCAAGCTGTAGTGATTATTGTGACCAGTCGGATGTCCTGCCAACAGATTTTAAAACGTTCTCTCCTGAAGTGCATTGCATTCCGAGGCACCTTTGTGAGCCAAAGTCTTTAGAAAGATAGGTGCTCCCTTCCTTACAAGACGAAGTGTCCCTGAACAAAGAACACCATGAGAATACAACTGCTCAGCCAGTTCAATAGAGTTGTAGTAGTTGTCCATGAAAACATGGTAACCTTTGTCCAAGAGAGGGCCCATTAGTGTTAACACAATGTCCTTCAAGGTTGAGGTACTTCCTTCATATGTCAGGAAGTCAATAATGTATTCGCTCTTGGCTTCACACAACATATAGAGTTTGATACCATGCTTGGAAGGTTTCTGGGGGTTGTAGGTCTTGATAGACAGCCTACCCTTGTATGGCATCAAGCCCTCATTCAATAAGACATTGCGTTCTGGGGTGTAGGTGGCCCTAAATCGTGCCTTCAGGTAATTGATGACAGGTCTCACAAGGAATAATTGGTCGTTGTTACCTCGAGGGATAGCCTTTCGGTTTGCAGTGTGAAAGTACCGGTTGATGGTATCAGATCGGTTCCTTGACATGATCTGAGCAAAACCTGGCATTGAAAAAATTTTGCCCATCTGCCAGTACATTCGCTTCTCTGGTGCCGGAAAAATCCCCATGATGATGAGGCCCAGGAACATAGCCATCTCTTTCACAGTTACAGGCACCCAGGATCCCTTGTCCCCACGACGATCTCCTTATTAACGTAATCAGCGTGCGCATTGGTTTCTGCAGTATTATATACCAACAGCTCTCTAGTAATAAAGAGCTGCAGAAACTACAGAAGTGTCGTAGGGGTAGGGACATTCAACCCTGGCATGCCTGTGAAATGCAGAATCACTGGAGGCATAGGATCCTGGGTCCACTCCTCATCAACATCATGGGTTGGTTGCCTGTCACGGCTGCTCATCCACAAAGATCCAGACCTCCTCCTCCTTCGGGAACGCTCACCTCGGGCATGACGTGACCACCTACATCTACACCACCGCCAGCACCCTCTGCCTCAACATCAGAACCACTGCTTTCACTACTACTACTACTACTCCTGGCATGCCTACGGCCTCTTTGAACCCCTGAGGCATCATCAGAACCCAAGGCCTAATCACTCCCAGCATCACTAGGGGCACCATAAAATCCCTCAAAGCCTCCCTCATCATCACTAACACCCCTCCCAGCATCACTGCCTTCAAGAAATCCCTCAGAATCAAGTGAATGCCTCCCAGGATCAGCAACACCTTCCTTTGCACCTCCAGGATATACAACAGACACAGCAGAACCCTCAAGATTTATCACTACAACACCATCATCACCAACACTCCCAGCATCACCATCTCCTCCCCCAACACTGCTCCCAGCATCTCCAACATCACCATCTCCTCCAACACTACTCCCAGCATCCCCAACACCTCCAGCATCACCATCTCCTCCCCCAACAGTACTCACAGCATCTCCAACACCCCCAGCATCACCATCCCCAGCATCACCATCTCCTCCATCAGCATCTCCAGCATGCCCAGCATCACCATCTCCTCCAACACTACTCCCAGCATCCCCACCACCTCCAGCATCACCATCTCCTCCTCCAACACTACTCACAGCATCTCCAACACCTCCAGCATCTCCCCCCAAAACACCAACACCAGCAGGCCCTCTCACAAACTTACCTTTTGTCTTTTTCTTGGCATATATGCCCTTCTTACCCTTACCCTTACCTTTACTCGCTATACTTCCACCACCTGTTGCACCACCTCGAACAAGCATACCGGTAGAAGTACCAACAGAACCCCTAACAACACCAGCTTCACCAACAGAACCCCCAACAACAGAAATACCAGCAGCATCTCTCTCCAACTTAATACTTTTTTTCTTCTCCTCTTGCCTCTCCCCTGATGCTTACGCCACTTAAGGTACTTCACCAACACTAATAGCGGCTCTCTGAACTCTTCTTTGTGTACCTGTAACACATTTTCTAATGCTACAACTCCTGGAGCCATTACCTCATCAACATCACTCCCCTCCATCATTTCATCAGCATCAGCATCAAGCACTTCAACATCGGAATCATCTTCCTCCCACTCCAGACGAAGCAGTTCCATGGCTTGCTTGGTTGGGGTAAGATTAATCCTACGAGCCTTCCAAGAAAAGTCGTAATCCATTAGCAGCCTCCTTATCTTCGCATCTTTTGGAGATTCAGAGCCCTGCCTAAAATCTAAACGTCTCTTATGGGATGCACTAACCCGTTTTGCGCTACTTTTACTGTAAAAACTTCGCGAATGCATATCGGAAATTGTTCTCTAGTGACGTCACTGTATGTAAACAAACACACGTCTACCGCAGCTCGCACGCGTGGTCACTGAGAGAGAAGTGTGGGTGGGATCAGCTGATTTCATTGTGAGAATTTTACTACGCCAGGGATTTGAGCATGCGCAGTACAGGAACTACTTGGCTGGTGTATTGATACCTGAGTTACACGGTTCAAGGTATGATTTAGCCTATGGAAACCACTACTTGTCCGAAAATAAAAAAAATTTACTCCTAACATTATGTAAAAAAATTAAAAGCATAAATTTATGTTGTGGTACGTCAGTTGGGTAGGAAGGGGTGTAGGGTAATTTTATGTACCACTACGTCAATTGGGTATGAAAGTGTTAATGCACGATTTCTAAAAATATTCTTAGTCCATAGTACTGTACACGCAAAACACACAAACGAGAGAGAGCAATGAAACGAGTTATATTGGGTCATTTGCCGATAATTTGCCTTCTGGTCGGTATATGCATGGTACTACTGTTATTTTATTATGTATATATACTAACATTAACATTGATTCGATAATGTGTACAGTACTGTACATTTTATTAAGTGTTTTGTTGTAGGATGATTTTAAAATATTACATACAAAAAGTGTTTTAGGATGATAGGTAGTACTACAGGTAGTACGTGGAGCATATCTAAAATATGTAAGACAACAGGAATAGCAGGGTACGTGTGTTTACATCTCAAATGAGTAATTTTATGACGTCCCCCAAGAATGACATTTTCAGCACAACAGGGACATAACTCTATTCAAATTATATATTCATGACGATTTATTTTAATTTTCAAATATTACAGTACTGTAATATATCAGTATAAACACAGCAAAATTTCAATAATATATACTTGTTTTTCATAAAAATGCTCACCCAAGCACCTCTGCGGGAAAAGGGCTTAAATATAAAAATATCGAGATGCTGGAATGTGTACCCAGGACCAGTGATATTTACGCACTATTGGCTGTCATCTGCAAAGCAGCCAGTCCAGAAGCGCCATTCATTTTCCTTGGTGCTCATTGGCTGTTCATTTTGGTGCTCATTGGCTGAACATTCACAACCAAACGAAAAACATGGAATTCTGGGAGACCGCATCCACGGCATTCTTCTCAGTTCATGCATAGTTTGCAGCATCTTCTTACCATGTGACATCGCGCAACTTTGTGTTTGGTTTCTTAATCTTTGTGCATCAGCGGTATTCAGCCCTAAAATGCCTCCTAAAAAATGTCCTGCTCCTTCTAGGACTTCTGGCAAAGAGTGTAAAAGAAAGAAGACTGTTATGAAACTCGAGGAGAAGGTGAAACTTCTTGACATGTTAAAGGAGGGCGCCGCCATTTTAATGTTAACGAGAGCACAGTGAGATAAATAAAGAAGAAAGAGGCGGAGATACGAAAGTCTGTGAGTATGAGCTACTTCAGCAGTGCAAAGACAGTTGCGACAGTGCAGGATAAAACAATCGTGAAGATGGAATCTGCTTTGGCATTCTGGATAAAGGACTGCCGGAAGAAGAACATGCCCCTTGACTCCAACATCATTCGCGAGAAAGCGCGACAACTCTTACCAGCAATTATCAACTGCTGTGGAAGGTGATGACGTGGTACAGGCAGAGGAAGGCATTGAAGAACGGGAATTAGAATTCTTAGGCTTCGATGAACCAGCGCCTACAGAAGCAGAAGAGAGGGGGAAGAGCCCCAAGCAGGACCATCATCAGCGCCTCAAGGTTTCCAGGCCAGCAAGGGGTGGTTCCACCAATTTCAAAAGCGGTTCCACCTAAAGCCTATTACTTTGCATGGGGAATCAGCTTCTGCAGACATTGAAGCAGCCGTGAAATATCCGGAGACCTTCAAGAAAATCATCGAGGAGAAGGGCTACCGTTCAGTTCTGGAAGAAGATGCCTTCCCGGACATACCTCATGAAGGACAAAGCTAAAGCCTCAGGATTCAAGGCCCAGAAGGATAGGGTTACCCTCATCATGTGTGGGAATGCAGCTGGTTTCATGCTTAAACCAGGCCTCATTTACAAGGCTGCAAACCCCAGGGCCCTCAAGAATAAGAACAAGGCGTTGCTTCCTGTGTTCTGGATGCATAACCCTAAGGCCTGGATCACCAAAGTCCTCACAGAGTACTGGTTCCATCAGAGCTTCATCCCTCAAGTTAGGCAATGCGTGAATGACTTGGCCATGGAGTTCAAGGTGTTGCTGATTATGAATAATGCTGATGGCCACCTCTCGATCTTTATTACATGGGAGTCCAGCTTGAGTTCCTCCCTCCCAACACCACCTCTCTCCTCCAGCCTATGGACAAGGGCGCGATCCGTACCTTCAAGGCACTCTATACTGGGAACTCCCTCCAGCACCTTGTGAATGCAATGGACAATGACAGTGAATTTACACTAAAAGACTACTGGCTTAAATTCACGATTGCCGCATGTTTGACCATCATCAACCGATCACTGAATGACATGAAGAAGGAGACCCTGAACGCATGCTGGAACAAGTTGTGGCCAGAGTGTGTTCATGATTACAGGGGCTTCTCTCCTGAAGAAATTCAACATTCGGCCATTCATGAAGTTGTCCAGTTGATGAGGATTCTGGGTGGAGAAGGCTTCGAGGACATCACCGAGAATGAAATCGGCACCCTCATTGATGCTCACTCTGACCCCCTGACGGACCAGGATGTGGGATACCTGATGAAGTCTGCCAGTGAGGAAGAAGATACGCCAGGCTCAGGGGAGGAGCAGGAGGAAGAGAAGGGCAGCCTGACTTTGGAACGTCTGTCCCCCATTAAGAGAATGATCAAGGATATGCAGTAGTATGTTTCAACATGGGATCCTTATATGGAATGCTCCTTAAAGTTTTCAGACATCCTGATTTAGCATTGGAGCCCTATAATCAAGCCCTCACCACCTGAAGAAGCAGCGACAGCAGCTGTCTATCACCATGTTCATCAAACGGATGAAGAAGGCCCCTCCAAAGCCTCCCAAATCACCCGAAGTAGTGCCTCTCAAATTCCCTGAAGAAGTGCCTCCCCAATCACCTGAAGTAGTGCCTCCCAAATCAACTGAAGAAGTGCCTCCCGAAGCATCTTTAATCAACATTCATCACTGGTGAGTTCCCGTATGATTTACTTATGTAGTAATCTTAATATTAATAATTATATCATTTCAAAGATTAATACAGTAACAAGGTAATAGTTGAATGTATATTTGATGTAGGCTGGTATTTTTAGGCATACTTTGGTGTTTGACCTTTCATGGTAGACAGTTGTAAGCATTTTTAAGGGGGATTCTAAGTATTCACGGATTGTAGCTATTCTTGGTGGGTGTCTGGAACGCATCCCCCACGAATACAGGGGTTTACTGTACTGGCAGGACAGGTAGGGGTACTCTTTCTCCTCACCTGTTTTCTTTTCCTCTAGGTTGTTCCAAGAGGCGTGAGACGAACAGAAAGAGCTCCGATGAATTTGTCTTTCTTCGGAGTTCGGCTGCCTGGCATGCTTTGGGTGTCGGTCCCCCGATTGTCTTGTAGTACAACCAGGTAGCTGAGGAGGGTTTTTAGGGATCTGTCAAGGTCTCCCTCCAAGGAGAGAGGTACAGGAGTTTCACGCTTCAGAAGCAGCGAGGGTCTCCATCTTCAAGTTGTGATCGCTTTCGTTTCTCTGGGAACTTTGCACTGATTCGTCAGCGTGAGGATCCCCAGAACAGGACCTCAGCTCCCCCAATGAATAATTTTCATCACTCGCAACCCTTAGTTCCCGAAGGGGCCAAGAGTTTTGGGGCAGCCGCACTCCGTGCTTGCAAGAGCGTTCTTGACCAGATGAATACTTTTCTTTGGACAAGGAGTTCATTCAGGTTGAGACACCAAGCTCCTCCCCTGCCTTGACAGAGTATAAATTCTTATTGCCTCAGAGGGGTCTTGCTAACTGTAGGTTGTTCTGACTCTACTTCACCCTGACTGGGTTTCTCTCTCTGCTCCTCCTTGCCATGAAGGGTATTCTCTTTCACAACGAGAGGGGATGATCTTGGAGGACACCTGCTGGTTTCCTCAAGGCAGTCTCCTGATGGATCCACGATCCTTCACTTTTAGGCTTTTTCTCCTCGGATACGACCATTCGTGGAAAGAACCCTGCCTTCTGGAGACTGGTCCTGTCCGGGGGTGAGTCTTCCTATACCAGACAGCAATGTGTGGGCAATTCTGGTGCTAAGAAGAAGGACTTTGCCCTAATTTGGATCCATGATTTCGCAAGTCCTGAGTTGGCTCGACCCTTAGGAAGAACGAACCTTTACTTTGTTCTGCCTTTCTCATTCAGAGATTTGCTTGATACTGTGGTAATCAAGGTTCGTACCAGGGCACTGCCTTGTCCTTTGGGCAGTGGCCAAGACCTTTGGGTCTTAGTCATTTCAGCTCAACCTTAACTTCAAGCCAGCCCTCCTCATCTCCCAAGAAGTCCCAGGCTTTGGAAGAAGATTGCGGAAACACACAGCTCTTTCTTCCCTTCTAGGAAAGTGCGCATAACTGTTGCTCTTTCCACCCTCTTTTCCATAAGGAAGGAGGGTAGAAGGGAAGAGAGAAAGAAGTATCGACTAGGCAGAAGTTCTACTGCAGATACCTGGATGAAATGATATTTATTGAGTCTCTGGAGCTGGCAGTGACATTGCTGAGACCTGGGAATGGATTCCTTCAGGAGAAGTATGAAGTATTCATTTCCCTTGGGTCTCGGCAGTTCTTTTCATCAAACTTCCTTCCTGCTTCCTCTCCTGTGCTCCCAATTTGGGAAATGCCAGCCTGGCTAGAGCTAATCGACTTGGTATCCTGTCATCTTGTAGAAGCTTCCCCATGGTGGAGAATTCCAAGAATTCAGGATGAGGTTTGTGACACTCAGTGGTTTCGTTGAACAACAAAACCACAGTAGTGGCATACGTGGACGAACAGGGAATCGTTTTTTCCTTCTGTTTCATCTGTCGACATTTGCAGGTACTCTAAGTGCTCTGTAGTGCACTCGATAGCTCAGTTAGCCAGATACATTCCCGATGGGGATACATTGGTAGGCGCGCCTTGCCTCAGATTTGAGTGATAGGGACAGAACGTGCTCCCCCCTCTTTTTTTCATGAAGATTCACGAAGAGACTGCTCAACTGAGAAATCGCTTTTGTCTTTTTGTTTGCCTCCCAGTACAACAAAGTTGGTAGTTTTCTCACTCCTTTGTACTAGACCCAGGAGCTGCTATGGTGAGGCATACTGTCTTTTTGGAAAACATCAATATCTACATTTTTCCTGCTGTATTTGTCTGTTTTGCTAGGGGTTCACAAGCATTGCTCACCCCGAGTTACAGACAAATGCTGGAAGACTTCACCTGTTACCCGACCTGATAGCTCTGCTTCCGAGGCATCGAGAAGAGTTCTGCTTGACCCAACCTCCTGTAGTAGCTACACAAGAAGTGGCTCTTCAGGTGAAGTACATCCCTGTGTGTTCAGGAGTGGGAGACCTTCCAGCTTTCCTTGCAAGCATAGTCTTTCTCACCGAACGTCAACGGATATAGTTGGATATCTCTTGAAGTCCTCTGCAACACTGTTCCAGGGACTGGATCCATCTTTGCTGATTGGTGTCGTTGACGGCGGAACTTCTTCTCGGGCCAGAGTTGCTCTTCAAGTCTGGACAGTCTCATCTTCTCCGCTGAGGGTTGTTTCTCTCCGTTTCAGTTGTGAAGAACGTAGGCCCTTGCGACCTAGTCTGCTATCTGAAGTAGACTTTTTCTCCTTAGTTGAGATTTAGCTGCAGATGAGAAGCTTCTTCGGTCTTGTTGTCCCAGGGAACTGTTCCCTGGGTGGCACATGACTCTCGTTTAAGGT